>NC_055988.1:163414392-163715210 GCF_018446385.1 Zingiber officinale
AAAACTCCATTAAATATAGTTGTGTGATAATATAGATCAAGGTCCCCTCGGGCGGTGCGGTGGTTAAGACATGGGGTGTTGCCATATGAGATCTTGGGGTTGAAACTCGGCGCATCCGAACATGCCTCCCCATGCCTTGGCCACCTGCACTAATGGCTAGTAGCCACCGGTGATTTACCTCCTCCATGTTGGCCTAAGGACGGGTTGGCAGGGGCGCTGGGGGCTAGTGAATCGTCTTTTTTGCAACGTGATAATATATAGATCAAGAATGGAATAAGACTTAGCTGTAGAGGATTTCAAGTAGATTATTTGCTAGTAACATTACATTTTGCATTACAAACAGTAGAATATTTAGTCTGATTCCAGTCATAGCCTTGGTAATACTAATATAGGAGTAAAACTGCTAGACTTATTTAATTTATCAATCTCTGCTTATAGTTACAATTTGAGGAGATATAGGAATTCAAGTGGCTCGAGCTTGTCACATCATTCAGTGGTCCACTAACCTTTAATCAATTGCACTCTGTAAGAAGATGATCTAGGCCTGGAAACGCTTAGAAAGCACAAGATATAAGGCTACCATGTCAGGTTGCTTGGAGAGTATACCAGAAAGATCTCATTGCCGATCTAAGTTCTGCAACTACAATAATCAGGTAGAGCAATCCTTAGATCATAAGTCATGCAGAATTGATCAGACAATTAATTTATGAAGCTGCATATGGTATATTTTACTGTTTCGATTAAAAGAATTACCTACTAGCATATTTTGTGCTTCATGATCTTTCGTTTCTATATCACTCCTAGGATAACATATGGGTTGAGAAAGGTTCAAGGATCTATGTGCTATTTGATCTCTATGTTTAACTAGAAATTTGAGTTTCACGAATGCATTTTAAAAGAAGAGATGCATTCAGTTTATAAAAAAAAAAAACCATCAAATCACAACGTTGGAACTGAACTGCTTTCACAACCTTTTAAATGTAAGAAAAATTAACCAACCAACAATACCTTTAAACGACAAGAATGGATATTTGAAGGTCTCCAATAGTATATCAACATAACCATTGTCTTTTGCATGAATCCATTCCAAAATAGAGACTCCATTAACGACCAATATGACAAAGTTTACTACCCTCTTTTTGTAAGGGCTGAATACACCTTGTCGGACCATTGACTTTATTGTATTCCTTGTCACGATATCATCTGATTGCCTGAAACAACAAATTAAAATATCACATCCAAAAATGAGTAAATTAACCACTTGTATGTTGTCTTAGCAAATTCCTTCATAACTTAATGCAAGTTTAGTTTTTGCTAGTTAACACAGCCAAATCCTAATTAAAAGACTTCTTTAAGTGATTCCCTATTAAAAATGCTTTTATATTTTGTTAAATTTAAAACCCAAACCAAATCGTAAGTTAAACCCACCCCGGTAAGCAACTTAAACCCACAAATTTACTTTCTCCCCCTCCCTGCCTGAACCCTTCTACAACAAGTGGAGTTTGTGGATGTTTTCCTAGCAGGCAGCTACCACCACTCCTTGCACACCCATGTTGAATGTCGAGGGCCTCAAACAAGTTATTCATTCCTTCTCACTATTTCTTCACCTGCCCAAGGTTTGAGAGGTCATGTTTGACATGTTCCATCTCATTCTTCACCTCCTCAACAGCTGTCCTCTCAACAAAGGGAGCAAGGAAGCAATGAGATTTTAGTGACAAACCAGAAACCAATGAGTCAGAGCAGTTTAGTGTTTCCTGCGGGTAGCAGTTGCAAATTGGAGTTACTTGGTGTGTTTTTTGCGACCAATTAAGACAATGAAAAATTCTCAACCTTGTTCTTAAGGTAGGATCCTTATATATATGCTTTGTGGTCTTACTCTATTGAATAAAGTTATATGGTGGGTTATCAGGATCTGGGAGTAGTTTGCCATAGGGAATTGAAGTTTCATGTTTTCTTAATCATTGTTGTTCTAGATTGGTGGAACTTGGTATTGTATAAAATTCTACAATATGGGGAAATAAAAAAGGATCACCTATCTATGCTTGTCTAATAATTTAGGGTCATAATAAGATTTTTGTGGCTTGATTGACACTTTAGCTGCTGTCCAAAAGGGACAACAAGGTTTTGGCTAGTTTATTGTCAGTCCAAGTGTATTAGATTGTTTCATAGAGTCCTTGCTTTGAAAGGATGAATATTACACCACTTATACCCTCATGTTAAATCCAATTGTTAAGCTAAACTGCACGTCCCTTGTTAGGATAGTTTATAATTGTTGTAGGTGTGTGAGTAGTGGTAAACTAGAGGATTACAAGCAAAATTCTAATTCAAGGAAAAAAAAAAATCTAGTTTGACTTTTTTTTCTACTCTTAATTGCTTGCTCTATTCATTATAAACACTGCACTTGTGATATCACCCTTAGACATGTACATCATGCATATTGCTTTATACCTATTCCTCTTTTAAAATACATGTCATGTACTATGCATATTTTCCTTATGCTTATGAATTTCTCAACTTTCATGGTCTTTATGCTTATTAAATACATTACATCATGATTAATAATATTATTCATCCGTTATTTTGTTTTATGTTGATTAGATATTATGACACATACCATGCTATGTTAAATGGAACCAATAAAATGACTATCTGCTACGACACAACAGTAGCATAGAACTTTAGAAAGTCTAATTGCTAATAAAATTGCCGTGATGGCATATGAATACCATCCTGTACAAAGGCAAGAAGCCATTTGGATAATGTCAAAAGAACTTTAGAATAAAAAAGAATTACTTAATGATAAAAAATATTTATCATGTCAAAGATAAGAAACTTCAGAGCCAACACGGCATTTCTTAACGACAACAGTTTGAAATATTCCTCAAGAACTAATGTCTTCAATTAAAAAATAATAATCATACAACCAATTAGGGCAGGTGCATTGAAAGTCAATTGTGTATTACCTGATCACCATCTCTCCATGACTAACACCACGGGTCATCCAACATTGGAGCAATTCAACATTATCTGATGGTTTACTGGACAAACTCCGAGTATCATAAATGCAAAGTGACTTTGATTTCCTCGGAATCATGTATTCTTGCAGGAAGCAAGTTCCTAATGTTGCTGACAAATTATCTGCAAACAAGCTTCTGCAATAGTGAATCACAATTCCTGCATTAAGCTAATAAATAAGAACTTAAGAATTTATGAAGTCCTCACGTGAAACTTGCGCCCTATGAGGAGTCGATTGGTCGTCTTCAAACACCCTGGTGATCCTATTGATAAGAGTACTCTTACCAGAACCCCTAGGCCCAATCAGGAGAAGCGTCGTGCAGTCCGAGACCTCGTAGTCGCCGACCGTGGTGCCGCCCACTTCTTCAATCCAATCTCCAGGTTTATGCCTAAACGATATCAAAGTCAAGGAATCGAAAAAAAAAAAAAGCAAAATCCCCAAACGAGGAGCGACTAAAAAAGAAATCGGGCTTGCCTCAAGATGAGATCTTTGGTTTCTCTGAGGGTCGCTTTGCGCGCCGGCGGATTGCTGTAAGACTCCAAGAGTTCATTGTAAGTCTTGCGTCGCGGTGGGTTGTAACAGACCTCCTCTTCAGCGGCGGAGTCAGTAGCGGCCACTGTGATCTCGGGCGAGTATGAGAGTGGTGAGTCATCGGGATGACGGTCAGAGGAAGATTGTGAGGAAGTCACGCCGTCATCCGCCAGTTCTGAGACGACTTGGAGAAGGTGACGATGAAAAAAATGGTCGATTGGAAAAAAAATGGAAAAGGGAAAGAAGCGAATGGAAGCCTAAAACTCGAACCTGCCGGAAGATGATCGGAGGATCGCCTACCACCGCCCATGATTTAGAATCGATTATGTCGTTGTCCTGCTCTGCGTTACTGCGTACGCCTCGCCTCGGCGAGTTGGAGATTTTCACGTTGGCAGAATAACTCAATGCTTCAATGTTAAGGAAAATACCTCCGTTTTATTTTTCAAAAAAGTCCAGTTGAGGATTTCTTTTTACAATGTTGCATGTATTTTTTAAATATCAAAACAAAGTCTTCAGGTTCTATCCAACATAATAATAATAATTATTATTATTATTATTATTATTTATTAGTATGCTTATATGTTAAGAAATTCATCTATTAATTTATTAAAATTGGGACCACTACACCAACTATGGAATCTTTATATAGGAGTATCAAGCCCCCGGGATTATGGTGCAACGATAGGACATTCAGGCTGTCATTCAGGTACCTGCGATTCGAGCTCCGCTCCTGAGCTGTCCACTGCGAGTGCTTCCCGATTTACCCTGGTGGTCGGTGGAAAATTTCCGTGAGGCCGGGCCGGTCATCCAAAGCTCGACGTTACCTAACCTGGTTAATCATTTTTTTATATAGGAGTATCAAAAATGAACCTGATATGATGATTCGATTCGGGAAAAAATTAGATTCGAATTGGAGAATTTTCGGGTCGGGTTTGGATTGACCTAATTTGATCCGAATTTAAGTTTTAGTGGATTTTTAGATTAAATCAAATTTTATTTTAAAAATTAAGTTATTTTCATGTATATTAATATAATATTAATATGATAACGATGGAGTATTAAACCTGAAGAATTATAAAGAAAATAGTAAAAACAAGTCATTTTTAATCGAGTTATTCGGATCAGATTCGGGTTGATCGGATTCGGATTCAGGTTTAGAGATTTTAGATTGTATTCGAGTTTAGGTCAAATTCGAGTTAACATTTTTTATAATTTTCTTTTCAACGATCCGAATTCAATCCGATCGATCTGAATTGACACCTCTATCTTGAACCCATTTTACAGAAAATTAAACGACCAAAACTATTATATATATTTAAACGGGTCAAAATTGATATATAAGTAGGAAAGAAAAAGAACAAGTTAGATAATACTGTGATATTTATGTAATTTGATGTAATGTATGCTTTGAGTATATATAGTAACCTCGATGAAGGTTACTATGTTGTAGTTATGAACCTCCTCAAGTAGTAGATGAAAATTAAAGATTTATTCTTGGTGTATATAGAAGGAGATGAAATATTCATAAATAAAAGAATCCACATATGTGAGTTTTTCATCGGGTATATTTTTCTTTTACTAAAGGACGGTATATATCTAGAAGAGTTTAAGTCAAGAGAGTATAGCTGACTCGAGAAAAAAAATTGAGTACATTATTGTGGAGGCAATAAAGGCATTTCGATGCATGATTCGATCCACAAGTTTTTATTGGAAAACTTAAAGTAGCTTTGAGCACTGTTGATCCTATTAAGTGTATCGTGATAAACAAAGTCGCTACACCGACAAACAAACCATAGTCTCATCAATGAATGAATGTGCTCAAATGATTCTATGTGATCAGAAAGTTTATTATGTGTGAAAATATCACAATGAAGCGAGTATTAATCAACGATAACATTATCGATCCACTAATTAAGGTGTTAACCCAATAGAAATATGAATGTTATGTTTGATAATCCGTAAAGAGATATATGAATGATTTGTTGGATTTTATTTCTCCATGTACTTAATTACATGTTAGGTTATAACATACCATGCATCTTTATTATTAAGGATTAAACTCAATAACGTAATCTAATATTAGATGTTTAATTACGGAATTGATTTCATGGATGCCGATTTAATATGTATAGAAATTTGTTAACTTATTTTTTTTATTATTATTGACGGACTGATAACGGAAAAGAATTATAAGCCTATGGTCTCTTAGGATTAAAGCATTGATTTATCTTTCATCCCATCCGGAAAAGGTAGATAGTAATCATTACCCTAAGATCAAGCCTTATTGTCCTTCCTCTTCTTGATCTTCAGGTCGATCCAGTGATATCAAGGTGATGACAATGAACCTCGATTCAGGTCAAGATTCACAACATATTTCACTTTCGGATTTCATTTGTTGTTTTGCAATTTTGCTATCGATATTGATGACAAGATCTTGTATTTGAATTGTTTGATTGTTTATTATTCGTTTTAGATTCTCCAAGAAATATCAAAAATAAATAAATAATCCATAGGTTAGGACGTAGCAACGACTTTCATTGATCCACATGTTTTTGCATTGTATTTCAATCTAACGCTTTGAACGGTGCATATTCATTGAGTTTCTACATTTATAAACCCTAGAATTTTATTTGTTAGTGGTGGCAAAAGAAGACCACATGGTAGTAGTAAATCATGCGCTAATCACTATACCGACTTGAGAGGATATTTTTTTTGTGAAGTATATGAATAATAACAGTGAGATTTAGGATAACTGTTGTCGTTTTTTTTTTTGGAAATAATTGCTTTTGATATGCGAAAAAAAAACATAGATAGAATCGTATGCAGTCTACTGGTGAAATCGATCAATCAACTAATGTGTATAAAACCACGCACAAAAACTTTTCAAATCAACTGGTGCACTAGACTGATTTGATCAGTCCACTATTGATTGCACTCTAGTATTTCTATTACCATGGGCAAAGAAAGTTTCCAAATCAACTAGTGCACACGGTTGATTTGATCAGTCAACAATGATACTGTTGTGCATTGGGTCCGAGCACAAGAGTTGCACTCGATTACTTCGGTCCATCAGTCAATTGCCATTAAATTTTTTAATCGATTGATGTCTGAAAAAATTAATGTCACCTAGAATGTATTAAAAGGAAAACAACTAATCAAAACAAATAAGGGTGCAAGTTATTATTTCATAGTTGACTACGAAGTCAGAATATATGATAGTAGTTGAAACAGTGAAAAATATTTTATGATTTACAGGATTGGTCAAAGAATTGAGCATTCAGTAAAGTGGAGTTATGTTATTATGTGATAGTTAGAGTGTTATCTATTTGACGAAGAATCAGTTGTATCATGTGATGACCAAGTACAGTGATACGAGATTTCACAAAATCAAGGAGCTGATTGCTTCAGAGGAAATTTAACTTGATAAGGTTTACACTGCAGATAATGTTGCAGACATGCTGACGAAGCTAGTGATCACATAAAGGTTTAAACATTGCTTGAACTTGATTCATATATCTAGATGCTAGAGAAATGAAACTCAAACCTAAAGTTTTAGGTGGAGTTTTGCTCAGATGCTCGTGTTCTCCAATGAGGTGGATATTCATCAAGGTAGAAATTGTTGACGAGTGACTCATATATGAGCAGAAGTTGATACAAAGAAAATCACGAAAAGAGGGAAGAAGGGGTAGGCTTAGCACGACCAAGCCGTGTTTGGTTTTGGAAGCATTGCACACCTAGGCACAGGCATGCCCACTGGACACAGCCTGGCCGTGTACAATTCTAGAGGCGCGGGACACCCAAGCACGAGCATGCCCCCTTACACGGCCTGCCTATGTCCGGATTTGGATGAGCGACACCGCCAAGCATGACCCGGCTGTATCTCATCCAGGAAGTGATGGAAATCCTAGAAAACATGTTTTTCTCTTAATATTGTCGGTCCGAAATATCATGTAAGAGTTTGAGTACTATATATATAGGATCATTATAAACTTAATATAAGTGTTCAGAGAATTCTAATAAAGCTTTGGTTGTTTTCGTGGAATAGACACGCAGCCGAATCATGGTAATTCTGATATGTTGTCTCTTTTTCTTGTTTCTTTCTCGTGTTCGGTGATTTCTCGTGTCCTTTTGTTGTGATTACTTGATTTACTTCGTTGCCTTGTTGTAGTGCAATCTTCTTTCCTCTCTCCTCCTCTTCTTCTGTCGTCCGACGTGAGCGCTTCTCGATTTATCCTGGTGGCCGGTGAAAAAATTTAGTGGAGTCGGGCCGATCACCCCTAGAGCTAGTCAATGTGGCTAACTGGGTTTATTATTTTTTTTTCTCCTCCTCTTCTTTCGTAACTGGAGTTGGAGAGGTTGTTGTCCACGGTGCAACAATGGTTTACTATTCCGGTTTGGCATAAGTTATTTGAAAATATGATGTTGAATTTTTTTGAGTTATAAAGAGGACCAGTTAAGAATAGATATGTTCAAATCACATTTCATATAATTCTCATGCTACACACCCATATATGATTATGTCATTAATGAAGTAGGTATTACGATTACTGTTTGGGCTTGTTACGAGTACGGTAACAATGTCCACTTTAATCCTATACAAATAAAATTAATTAACCAGATTATTTTAAGGGATAATTTTTATCATTTAGTGACATTATTGAACTCAACTAAGGAATTTGATTGTATGTTATGTGTGGAATCACATGTAGCCAAGTGGAAGAGTATTGGATTTTATTTCTCCGATGGATAACATACCATCTTTGCCATTAAAGATTAAACCAAATAAAGTGATCTAATGAATTTTTAATTAAGAGTTTTAATTTAATGAATGTGGATTTTCAACTCGCTTTTCTATTATTATTGATGGGCTAATAACAAAAATGGATTCTAAGGCTCTATATATAAAAG
This sequence comes from Zingiber officinale, assembly GCF_018446385.1. NCBI lineage: Eukaryota > Viridiplantae > Streptophyta > Magnoliopsida > Zingiberales > Zingiberaceae > Zingiber > Zingiber officinale. The sequence continues at coordinate 163,422,848 of NC_055988.1, forward strand.
GAGTTGTAGTTCCCATAGGGATAAGACCAGCCCCGGTCCTTCGGCTGAAGAGGCCCTGGGCGAAATAATAAAATAAGATCCCAAATAAATTTCTAATAATACATAATTTATCTATAATAACTTCTTCTAGCATTTCTATTTGCAAAATCTTCTATAATATTATTAGTTTCAAGAATTTCCCAGATATCTTTCTCAATACATAAAATTGCCAATCCATTTAATCTTTCTTGAGACATTGATGATCTCATATATGTTTTTAATAATTTTAATTTTGAAAAACTCCTTTCAGCCGATGCTACTGTAATAGGCATAGTCAACAAAATTCTGTAAGCAATTGCAACGTTTGGATAACAATCTACACTTTGAACAAATTCAAGAATATCAATTGCAGACATTATCATATTTGGTAAAGTCGTTTGAAATATTTTTAATTCAGTAAATAAATCATCTAACTCAACATCTGATGAGTTGTCATGAGTTAGAGTAGATTTTAAATTGACACAATATTTTCTTAATTTATCATCATTCAAAGTTCTTAATGTTTTTGAATCAAATAAAAAACCAAATATATTTTCAAAGGTTTTCATTTGCTCGAATCTACACTTTAAAAAAGCAATTGTCATGTCCACAACAACAATAAAATAATCAATTCTAAAAGACTCTTCTAATGATAGTGAAACTTCATCATCTTCTCTTTCATTAAATTATCTTTTCCTAAAAATACGACGCTTTGTTGTAAATATTGGCTCTATATTCATATCTAATGCAAGACTCTTAGCAATAGTCAAACTTGCAGCATAACCATCATTCCTATACTTTTCAAAAAATGAGATTACACCTTCTAATTGTTTCATGGCAGAGTCAATGCACATAGATTTTGATTGTAATTTCTTACTCACCATGTTTATAGCAAATAAGATATCATACAAAATGACCATACCAAGTAAAAATTCAAATTTTTCGATTGAATTAGCTAAACTTTCAGCTTCACTTATTGACTTTGCATCATCACAAATATTATTTAATTCAAGTAAAGCTGCTCTCACTTCCACAATTTGAAATCTAATAGCTTGAACACTTGTAATACGACTTTCCCAACGAGTATTCGACAAAAATTTGACAGTTAATCCCTACACATTATTAAGTAAAATTTTCCATCTCTTAGGAGAACTTGAAAATAATGTATATATGCGTTGCACTACTCCAAAAAAAGAAACATCTTTAACACAAGAATGTGTCATATCACTAAGAGTTAGATTAAGACTATGGCAAGCACATGGCATGTACAACGCTCTTGGATTTATTTCAAGTAACGTCTTTTGAACTTCTTGGTGTTTTCCTTTCATATTGGAACCATTATCATAACCTTGACCTCTAATATTTTCAATACTAAGATCAAGTGATTTTAACACATTTTATAATTCGTTAAAAAGTCCTAAACCTGATGTATCATTTACTTTTAGAAACTCTAAAAAGTACTTCTCTATTTTCACTTTATTACCTGACATATTAACACATCGTACTATAAAAGTCATTTGTTCTTGATGACTTATATCTGGGGTACAATCAAGAATTATTGAAAAATATTTTGCTTCTTTAATTTTATTAATGATAACACTTTTAACATTATTAGCTAAAATAGAAATCAACTCATTCTGAATTTTATGACCTAGGTAATGATAATGAATTTCATTACTTTGAATACGTCTAATATGATCTTGCATCACATAATCAAATTCAGCAATCATTTCAATCAACCCCCAAAAATTTCCATTATTATCTTGATAAAGTTTTTCATTAGATCCTCGAAAAGTCAAACAACGTTTAGAAAGACATTTTACAGTTGTTATTATTCTTGTTATAACTTGTCTTCAACGCTCTTTTTCTTTGGAAATTTCTCGTTGTAGGTCTTTATCAATTATTAGATTTTTATCTAATCGTATTTTTAATTCATTCCAAGTGTTCATGTTAGTTATATGTTCAATAGTGTTTTCATGTTCTTTAAGTCGTTCACTAAGATGTTTCCAATCTCTAAATCCATCCTTTGCTAGTGAACTTCTATTGTTTTCAGATTTAAACAACTTGCAACAAAAACAATAAACTTTATCTACATATTTACTATAAACCAACCACTTTCGGTCTCTTATTTCTCCATTACTTAAATGTCTAGAATAATGAGCACAAGAAAAATGCCTAGAAGTGTCATCCAAAGGATATACAATATTCATTTCTCTTATAGCCATTTTTCAACTAAAATATCACGTGCATTGTTATCAAGATTATCCCAATTTCTTGGATCATATATATCAAGTGAAGAAATAAATTGTTCATCAATGTCAATATTCTCATTATCTACCCTATTTAAAACATTTTCATGCTCACTCAAAATTTCCCTTTCTTCATTAACATCGTGAATCACATTACACTCATCTACATCATTCACAGTCATAGTTGAATTTTGTGGATTTCCATGAGAATTTTTAATAAAGAATTTATTAATAGCATAATTTTGTGATTCAATCAATTGTTCTAGTTTTTTTCTTTTTTTCCTTTTCTCACATCCGGAAAGATATTTTTTAGGCAACATATTATAATGTATAAAACCATAGCAATTACAAAAAATAGATAATTCAAATTATTTTACTAGTAAAGGAATAATAGCACCTGGAATATGATAGTTTTCAATATTAATGGAAATATCCTAGGTCGTTAAGTTAAGCACCTCATCAGACAACACCTGTTAAAAGAAAATTAAATCATTATCAAATTAAAACTAATTAGTAAAATTATGATACTTAAAGAAACAACAATATTAATTATAACAACATAAGTTATAATCTTAACCTATTGGTTATCTTTCCATCATTCCATAATCTCCGTGATGCAAGCAGATTTACAAATCAACTTGCGCCTTAAGACTTTAAACAATTTGGAGTTATAAACACATGCTACAATTTTTATAGAAGTCAAAAACCTAATAAAAAAAGTTCATTTCATCTTAAATTTCTATCACAAATCAACACGAAACCTTTGATCCTTGGAAATAATGATTTTTGGTATAAAACTTGCAATTCAAGTTCTTAATAACAGCTAAGGAACAATTTCTTCATTATTAATGAATCAATTGCACTGAGCTTTTTGAGAAGATTCAGTTGGACAGTTGATGATCCTCTTCTTTGTGGGTGGATAGAGGACTAAATAGCATCAAAACTTGTTTATTTAACAAGTTTACAAACAAAAGTAAATAATAGCATCAAGGTTTAGAACTGCAGCTGGTTATTTTTTTCCTTTTGATTTTAGTATACCACATCATTAAATTGGTATGATATCCAATCGCACCAATCATACAAACAAAACCAAGAGAATACAGATGATACTGGTACGCATTAGATAACTCTTAAAAAAAGGATGCATTTTATTATAAACAATAACACAAGGCAAAATTTCTATTTCAAACACCTATCTTTAGTTTATTCCCGTGAATTCACGTATCCACCAACTAGATTTACAAAAGGCATCCTACCAATCTAATCTGGAACTAGTATAATCATAGTAACATACTATTACTAGTGCAGGATAACCTAGTTCTACAACTAGACACGCCAATGCCAATAGAAATTAGAATTTAGAAACCATTGAAACTAGGGCAAGTTAGCATACCTAAACTATAAATTTAAACACCGGATGTTTCAGAGGGAAGCGAGCATTCGAGGATGCGGACGAGCGTTTTCCGGCGACAACGCCGGCGAGGAACGGAGGAAGCACAGTGATCAATAGACAACCAAACTACCAAAGCTCAAATTCACAAATCACAATGAAAATTCTAATTCCATTCCATGGGCAGATGGGCTGTATTTATCATCTCTCATCTAAGCATCTCTGTGGATACAAAAATAACGGTAAAAAATTCTTGAGAAGTGACAGAGATGTGAAAGTAGAAGAAGAAGAGAAGAGATGCGACATAATCACAGAATGACAGAAATAACCGCTGAAGAGCGGAGCCGTGAGCAAGAAGAAGAGATGTGACAGGGAGGAGAAGACATATCTTGAGTTCTTCTCGTAGGCAGTAGGCGCAGGTGCAGGCGGGAGGCGGTGTGACGGCGTCGCGGCGAGCGCTGCAGGTCTGTAGCGAGTTTTCCATCGCAAGGCAGAAGTAAGTTTTGCCCTAATCTGTTTTCATTCCTCCACTAACTATTAAACATAATATTAAAAAAAATAAATTTTGGCCCCCTCAAAATCTAGGCCCAGGGCCATCGTCCAAGTTTGCCCTCCTCCAGGGCCGGGCCTGGATAAGACATCGATTCATCTTTCATCCCATCTGGAAGAGGAATACGGTTGTCGTCGCCTTAACTCCTACAGAAGATCTAGCCCTATTGTCCTTCCTCTTCTTGATATTAAGGTTGAGTCAGTGACATCAAGGTGATGGTGATGAACCTTAATATAGGTCAGGATTTACAACATATTTCGCTTCCACATTACATTTGTTGTTTCACAATTTTGCTATAGATATCGATGACAAGATCCTTGTTTGAATTGTTTAATTCTTTATTGATTCGTATACGGTAGCACAATTCGTTTTAGATTCTCCATCATGATTGAGTTTAGTGAAAGGGAAAGATAGTAAACGATGGTGCCCTAGAGACAATCCAATTATAAAAGAGAATCACTGTCTAACATAATCATACATTATAGTTAATGAAATTGTTCTTTTATTTCATAAATCTTGTTGAGTTTGTGCAACTGATATATAATACAAGGTTATAATAACATTATGGCTTCTAAGGTAGAGTAAAAGAGATGTGAAACAATCTTAAAACATGTGGCTATGTTCTTGACAAATGTATCATAGTGATCTTGATAACAAGATACGAACTTCACCATATCATCAGTACATATTATGTATGAGAGTAGTAGACGATCTCAATTAGACCAGTACATGGGTGGGTATGTTAACAACAACCTCAATTGAAAGAAAATGCCAAGTTTTATTTACATTTCATGTAACTATACTTTAGAATTTTGGTATTTATTTCTGAAGCCATCTTTGCTAATACTGCCAGTGATCCATAAAGAGCAGCAGAGAAGATCCATTGTTGGATTAATTCATCATGCTAAACTGATATGTGTTTTATCTTCTTCTATACTTTCAATTTTTAGCATTTGTCCCGGTACACGAAACTCCTATTAATACAAATAGGATCAGATCATATAGAGTCTATTATACATAATTTTATCAAGTTGTTTCCGTGACTCAAATCAGTGATCACACGGTGACAATCAAGAGGTTCCGAGTGATGGAGTGAACTAATTGACACATCTTCCTTCAAATGTTTATAGCAAAACTTCATATCTTTGATGTAAATGAATTCATACGTAAGGTTTCGGTCTTATACGATCGAGCTTCAATCAAATTGTTCATCATTCTCTGATTTCTTCTCTCAAATTATCGATTATACAAAGACAACGATAGATTGGAAAGAGAAAGAGAGGTGATCCAAAACTATAATCGAGTGGTTTGATCTAGCAAATTAAGTTGTTTGTTGTCTATCTATATATATACCACTTGATCATTTTTGAGAAGTATTGCTACCTTTGAGACTTGTCATTGAACATATGATCTTTGGCGAGAGTAATCAACTATTCTATTCAAGGTGGCATTCTCGCGATTGACAATTGAGAGATTAATGTCTTCACGAAGGTAGGAAATAGATGATGATAAATCAATTTCTTGTAGTGTTGATCTTGCCAACTCAATCATCTATTGGCTCGTCTGTCAAACCATTTAATCCAATCAACTCGCTTGTCTAACTCGAGTTAATCAACTTGTCATATATAAGAATATCGAGTGGATGTAATAGACCTACACTTCACTATCATTTTCAACCTAATCTATCCAACCTCCATTGCACAAATAATGCCATGCATGGCTCTGACTCTTGGAGTTCATCAAAGAGTATTAATAGTGAATGGTGTTGGTGATTTAGAAAAAAAATTAAAATTCTCTAATTGAAATTTTAAAAATGTTTTATATTATAACATAATTGAGTAGACACAATCTAGAATAACCTTTAAGCCTTGTATTATAATAATGCTAATTATTATCAATGAAAACACTTGTTATCATTTTCACATGTGAGATCTTTTAAATGAAGAATCATTATCCCCTTAAGAAAAAATAACTTTGGATAAAAATGGAAAGGGCATCTTAAATTATATAAATAGTTAAAAGGATACCCTTTTTGTTAAAAAAAAAATAAAAAACAAATATCCTATCAAATTTTTTATCTCGAAAATACCTTTATTTTTACCATTACTAATTATAACAGTTACAACTATAGTTGTTACAATGCCAGAACTAATATTGTGCCTTACTTTCAGCACTATTGTAAAATTTATAATACAACACATAACAACTAATACAACGGTGTTGTAGTATTGCAGTAGCTATTAAATAATTTGTACAACTATGTAGTAGCTGTTATAATTATTTTAAAATAATTTTTGATTAAATTTAAATAATTTTGATAAGTTGGTAAATAATATTTTAATATAAAAGTATTTAGAGTTTAGGATTTAAAGTTTAAGATTTTAGAGATAGGGTTTAGCTATAATTGTGTAGTAACTACTTAAGTAGCTACTACAACTATTTTTAAATAATTTTAATCAATTTAAAATAATTTTGACAAAATTGATAAAAAGTATTTTGATATAAATAGTATTTTGTATATAATAATTTGATTAAAATAAAATAGTCAAAATTTTCCCATTGTGACAACCGTTAGTTGCTACAATAATACTAGAATAAAGGGTATTTTAGAAACAAAATATCTGATTTACATAATTGGGCACCCCTTTTGATTTTTGTCTAGTTACTTTTTCCTACTTTTGTTATTTATTGTTCTTTTTTAAGGGGCGGTAAGAGGATTTTCCTTAAACTAGTATGACAAAATTGTTTTGATGTAATAATATTATATTTCTTTAATTAATACATTATTAAAAAAAAATCCTTAAACTACTTTGGTCATATTTCTTTAATTTTGACAATATTTATTTTTTTTTTTAATTAATACATTATAGTCATATTTGACATATATAGGACGCCTCACTTAGTTATACCCTATATCAGTTTGATCTAGTCACACATGTTCTCTGTCATGTGCCTACGTTGCCAGTGATAACATCTCCTATCTCTTCCTCATCATCTTAATGCTAGTACTTGCGCCGACGGAGTCAGAAAATAAAATCTACCCAGGCTAATATTGATCGACTATGATTTACCTAAGCTAATTATCCGTATGAGACCTGATTGCTGATGAAAATTTTGTTTGTGTGAGTTCATACGAGAGCGATTGATAAAGAATTTATATGAAATAGCATGCTAAAAAACAAATCTATCCGCCCGGATAAATCAATACTTGGTTCCGCCCTTAAGTACCTCTATATATCAAAACTATTTTTATTTTGTTAAGTCGCTCTAGATTTCTTTAGATCACCCGTGCGAAGTGAAATTTATCGTTAGTGGATCAAACGACAAATGATGCTATAATAATTATCCATCTCAATCAATCATATATGAACGCTCATTGTAATGCTTTTATGCTTCATTTATTGTGTAAACATTTGTTATCACATGAAACATTTCGAATCTTATGATGCTGATGCAATTAGACTACGACTAGCAATGGGAACATGGATAATCATGAGTTATACCTAAAGAAATTAAAAGGTGGAATTATTTAGAACCTTGTGGAATATATATATCGATTAGGGCATTTATGTTTTTCTTCAAAAAAAAATAATTAAAAATTAAAAAATAAGGCCAATTAAGTCCCTCTCAATGAGCATGCAAATGTCAAGTAAGAACAACATCAAACTCTATCTTTAAGTGGAATTATTAGGCAAGTGTGGTTGACTCCAAAGCTTGGGTTCCATCAATGGAGGATTTGCACAAACACACACGTAAATACAAAAGAATCTTCAATTATTACATACTTTAAATTTGACATTAATCAACAATGCAAGTTCTATAGTAATTTTGTCATGAATCAACAGTGTAAGTTCTATAGTAATTTTAAGGCGCAGGTCAGGTATTTATATTGATATTTCTTCTAAACGAGACTTACAATTAAGAAATATTATATTTCTAAGCTATCCATAGTAAATATTTTTTAATACAATTTAGTGGTCAATGACTTTTTTTTTTTTTTTTTTTTGTTTTTTTTAAACTAGATCGATCATCTCAGACTCAACGTTGTCTAACCTGATTAATCATTTTCTATAACACATTTGTAGGAAAATTTTCTCCAAATAGGGCACAAAACCTAGAGATGATGGGCTTCTGGACCGCCCGCTGTGAACACTTTTCAATTTACCCTGATAGCCGGTGGAAAAATCTGTGGGGCCAAGTCAGTCACCCAGGGCTAGCTAGGTTTATCATTTTACCCCGAGGCTATGGTGAAGTGGTAGAGCATAGATATTGTCATCTAGGCACTCGCGGTTCCATCCCCAAGTATTGCGCATTTATAGAAATTTTTCCTCCAAATGAAATGCACAATTAAGGAATGCTGGGTTTCTGGACAACCCGCCATGAGTGCTTTCCGATTTATCCTAGTAGTCTATCGAAAAATTTCGTGAGGTCGGGTCGGTCTCCCAGGACTAGCTGAGTTTATATTTTTTATAGTTATTTTAAGGCTCCTAGGTTACGGTGTTGCAGGAGAATGTCAAATTGTCACCTAAGTATTACAGTATATTTATAAGGATTTGTCCTCCAAATGAGGCATGCAACCATGAGATGCTGGACGTTTAGGCCACCCACCATAAGTGCTTCTCGATTTATCCTAACGACTGATTGCCCCAAGTTCGATATTATCTGGTTCAATATTAATTTGCCCCTAGGGCTATGATGCAGTGGAAGGACGTCAAATTATCACCCAAACATCTACGGTTTAATCTCAATCTATAAGGTATCTGTAGAAATTTTTCCTCTAAATAAAAGACGTAATCATGATATACTGGGCTTCTGTACCATTCATCGTAAGGACTTCTTAATTTATCCCGATGATGGATAGAAAATTTTACTAGGACTAAATTAATCTTTCCAAATTTAGTATAACCTAGTCCATTAATTTTTTTATAATTTATTTTAAAGATATGATTTTAAAGTTTTAAAATAAATTTCTTTAAATAAGTGAATATGTGCATGCAACTTGTTTGCTAAGATAGCATAATATTATATTAGTTTTATATTATTATTTTAATAATTACAATACAAAAAATTAGCATTCCTAACCTAAGGCAAAAGTCACATGAATTCCCAAACCCTTTTATATATTTTCCTTAATTTGTCTTTTTTTTATTAGTAAACTAATTTCTAAAGTCACATGGATTCGGAGTCTATTCATTAATAAATCTATATAAAAAATTTAATTATATTTAACAATCTAAGAGTCCATATTCTAAAAAACATTATTAATATTTAACATCTTATCTGAGAATGATTTCTGAATCGAATGACTAACATGCGAGTCTTATCAGACAAATTTAGTCATGGGAGTTAGTAGCCTACGACACGCTAGAGGATAATAAATATATTATAATGAGATAAAAATTAAGTAAAGGGTGATAGATTTCATTATAATGATATAGAAATCAAATTTTGATAGACACATTTTTAGAAAAAAAATTCTTCTACTAATTTATCTCCTTTTAAATAATCTAAAAATAGATTATAAAAAACATCTAAAATGAACATAATTATATTCAATACAATTAGTAGCCTATCCCACAATAACCTAAACTGAGTTTGCACTAAAGGACAATGCTATCCCTATGTGTTCAACGCCTAATTAAAACAAAGTAGTTTGTTCTTGGCAAGGATAGAAAATCAACTAGAGGAGGTGAATAAATATATAAATTTTTCCCTAAATCCTTATATGCATGTTGAAGGTTATTAATTTAGGACTTTAAATGAATTAAATATTCATAAATAAATTTAGTATTCAGTTTGGTAAGAATTTTTTTTTATATTCGTTTAATATATACAGGATCAATTAAATGACAATAAAATAAACAAACTTAAACACTTATATTCAACTTGTTAATGTTCATGAAAAATGTTAGTCAATAATCTTTATGAACAATATTCGTGAACAATGTTCATAAATCATGTTTATTAATAAAACTTTTATCAACATGCTAAATAAACAAAGAAAGTTTCAAAATGACCAAATAAGTTTGTATTATCTGTTAGAATCAAAAGAATTCACATATCTCCATAATAGTATAATATTATCCACTTTAAATCTAAATCCTCAATAATTATTTTGGGCTATACCTAAAAAGTCTCATACCAATAGAGATATCTTTTATTTTTTAAATCCATGATCTTTTTCATATATTTTCAATGTGAGACTTTGATTGTATTTATAACAATCATTCCCTCAAATGAAGAACCACCATTACTCTCATAGTTGGCTTTTCCCTCAAGCATCCGGTCACTCTTGACCTGCTCCGGACCTCCCCTCAAGTATTCAGTCACTTTTGACCTGCTCCGGGCCTTCCCACAAGGATACAGTCACTCTTGACTTACTCCAGGCCTCCACAAGCATTCAATCACTCTTAACATGATCTGGACCTCCCATTAACTTCGTTCAAGGTCATTCCACTATTGGTGTAATCGTCCTTTGGGTAAGGTTGACTAGTTTGACTAAACTCGATTGGCTCAAGCTTGAGTTTCGATATTTGACAATATATGAGAGAGAAGTTAAGTAAGTCAAGGGAGGACTGGATACTTGTATGAAAAATTCCTAACTGGAGGTAAGACAATGGGAAATCCCAGTGAATAAAGCTAAGCAGTCGAAGTCTTATCGGGGATAGGTAGTGAAAATTCAAGTAGGCCAAGGGTGGACCGGATACTTATTTGGGAAAGCCCTAATTAGAGGTTAGATAACGGATAGTCCTAACTGGAGGTTAGGTAACGGAAAGTCCTAATTGGAGGTTAGAAAATAGAAAAGTCTTAGTGAGTGAAGCTAGGCATTGAAAGTCCTAGTGGGGCTAGATAGTGAAATCCTAGTTGGGAACTAGGCAATAGAAGTCCTTGCAGGGCTAGACAGTGAAAAACTTAGTTGGGAACTAGACAATGGAAGTTCTAGCGGGGATAGGCAGTGGAAGACTTAACTGGAAGTTAGATAATGGAAAATCCTAACAAGGCTATGTCAGGAAAAAGTCCAAGTGAATCAAAAGTTGATTGGACACTTGGTGATTAAAAGTTTAACTGGAAGTTGACAAAGGAAAAGTTCAAGTGGATCACGGAGGTCCGGACATTTGACACGAAATTAATAGTCCAAATGGATCAAAGATTGACCGAATACTTGGTAAAGAAGCCCTAATAGGGTAAGGATGACTGGATGTTAGGTAACAAAAAGTCTTAATGAGGCACAGATAACTTTAGAGTTTGGCAAAGGAATCCTAAACATAGGTTCAAAGTTTAGAGTTGGGTAATCGATTAAGATAATTGATTGGCCCAAGGCAATCGATTAGGGTAATCGATTGAGAGAGGTTTTCACAAGAGCAAAAGGGCTTGAAATTGATTCAAGCTTTCACTAATCGATAAGGGTAGTTGATTGGTTGTGTTTTCATGACAACACAGAAAGCTACCTAATCGATTAGCTCAATCAATTAAGGTAATGTTAATCGATTAGGTTAATCGATTGAGATCTGCTCTATTCGATTAGGTTGATTATCTTGATTGGAAGTTATTTTTCATGAAGAACAATAGGGTTTGAAATCGATTACCCTAAGGCCAATCAATTGAGGCGAGGTCTTTTTCACGAGAGCATAGAATGCTATAGATTTTTTTAGGAAATCGATTAGAGGCCAGCTAGTCAAGGTATGACTCACTAATCGATTAGACATTCAAAAAGAGTCGTTCTGCAAATTTGGACGATCGAATTATGACATGACAATCAATTGGTAAGTAAGGCTAATTGATTACTAAGCAAAAATCACTTTAAACAACAGCTATATAAAGGAGAGTTCATGAAGACTTCCACTTGCCAGTTCTTGGGAAGTTGAGGAAGAAATGATGCTGCATTTTCAACCAAACAAGAGGCAATTTTAAGCAACAAAAAAGTGCTTTTCATTTCTTATTGTATTTCTTGTGCTCAAGATTATACGAAGTTGTTAGTGTTGGGTTTGGAGCACAGCGGAAGACATATAATGAATCATGGATCTTTCGTGGTACATATAGTTTTGCACAAAATTGTATAAAACATACCTCGAGTCCTCGATAGGTGTGAATAATATCACGGACAAATAAGACAAATAAGAGCCCCACGTGTGAGTCCTCTAGCGGTATCCACGCGCACTAGATCACGAACTTGACACGATCCGTTAGGTGCTAGCCACTTGGATCGACAAAGTCTTGGAAGCACTACCGATCTCTTCCGGTGGAAGACAAAGTTGACGAAGGAGAAACGGAGAGAATGAAATCCTTACATTGATTCTTTCCGAGGATGGCTATTTATAGCTTCCAAGGAATACGAAGAGTTAAGCTTTCAATTAATTCATCATTTATGATCTTCATTAATAAGGAAGATGAAGAGTTATAGGCTCCATAAATTATTCATTTATAACCTTCATTATGATAACTCTTCAAATTCTTCATTAATTATCATTATGATGACTCTTCGAATTCTCCATTAATCATCATGATTATGGCTATTCGAATTCTCTCTTCTTTGTATCAAATAAATCCATATTTGATATTGATCTCGACTAGCTTCCGATACTCTTGTTCATGTCTACGTGCTATGCGTGCGACCCTCTAGGTTTTATACACGAAGGTAGTGTAAATCCATACATAGACTAAGGTAACCGTCTAGTAACAGTTTTTAGCCACCCAACGTGATAAAATTAATATCAGTCATAAACTGTAAACCACTATGAACCGATTACTGTGTAATTCGATCTCTTTATCTAAGCCTACATCCCAATTAATTTGATACATTATGCATCATTACCAAATTAATTGTTTTACTTGATTTCCAAGATATAATAGACTCCTCTTGAATGATAAATCATTCCTCCCATGGCCATGGATTTTGAGTCACTAATATCTCTATCAAGCGACCAGGATGTTAACTCCTAATCCAAGAGAGCGATGAATCCTCTATTGACTCAACACTATTCTCTCTACGTTTTGTCATACACCCAACTACCGTATTAATCACAATCCGATTAAAGACTGCTTTTAACGGCGTCAAAGTACATAACTCCACGCATAGAATAAATGAAGGTCTCAAGTCAAAAGATTAGTTACACTCGTTCATAAGAGGAATAACCAATGATACTTAATATGTGATCTCCTCTTAAGCGGGTCGTGTCCAGTGTACCTCTAAACTCAAGGCACCCCAAGTACAACTTGGATATCCATCCCTCCGGTCTATCTCGACCTAGTCATACTTGTTAGGACCTTCGGATAGCGGCTAGAGAGAGGGGTGTGAATAGCCGACCTCAAATTTGTTTTTCTTTCTACAAATCAAGTTAGCGCAGCGGAAAAATAACAACAGAAACGTAAATGGAGAAATCAAACCTCAAGCACAGCGATGTAACGAGGTTCGGAGATGATACTCCTACTCCTCGGCGTGTCCGTAAGGTGGACGAAGCCTATCAATCCGTCGGTGGATGAAACCCCGGATAACCGGCTAATATGAACTCCTTCTGGATGGAGAAACCTCACCACAAAGTCTTTGCAACAGCAAAACAGAGGAGTACAACAATAGAGGAAACAAACAAGAACAATAGAAATTGTAAACACACTTGCTTGCCTTCTCGTCGGAGTCCGTTGATGAAGCAGCAGCTTCACGGCTCCAGCAGCTAGAAAACCAGCACGAAGCTCACTCGAAGCTTCAGCAAACCGAGAGCTCAGCAAAGCTCAAGTCGCAGTTAGGAGGAAGAAGAAGAAGATACACTGTAGAAGCCCTCGACCTCTTTATAACCTGCACCTGCTCACCTGGTGACAGAGTTCTGCGAAGAAGACGGAGATAGCCGTTGTGACTCAACGGCTATTGCCTGGACCGATCACCTGATCGGTCCAGGAGAGCCCTGATCGGTCCAGAGACCGATCAGGCTAAGCCTGGACCGATCAGACCATATCCTGATCGGTCCAGGAGGGATCTGATCGGTCCCTGGACCGATCAGTCCTTTCTCTCCTTTTCCTCTGTGTTGCTTCCTGATCTGTCTCCAGACCGATCAGTCAACCAGCGTATCACTGGATCGGTCACCAGACCGATCCAGGTTTAGAGCTCCCAGCCCTAAACCCTACCTGGTCCTGAGAACGAGCTACCGAGCCCTCTCTGACCTAGTCCGGAGAACGAGCTACCGAGCCCTCTCCGACTTCGTCCGGTCCAGAGAACGAGCTACCGAGCCCTCTCTGACCTAGTCCGGAGAACGAGCTACCGAGCCCTCTCCGACTTCGTCCGGTCCAGAGAACGAGCTCCCGAGCCCTCTCTGACCTAGTCCGGAGAACGAGCTACCGAGCCCTCTCCGACTTCGTCTGGTCCAGAGAACGAGCTACCGAGCCCTCTCTGACCTAGTCCGGAGAACGAGCTGCCGAGCCCTCTCCGACTTCGTCTGGTCCAGAGAACGAGCTCCCGAGCCCTCTCTGACCTAGTCCGGAGAACGAGCTGCCGAGCCCTCTCCGACTTCCCATGCCAAGCTTCCATACTTGGACTTCTCCCGTGCCAAGTCTCCATACTTGGACTTTTCCCGTGCCAAGCTCCCTGCTTGGACTTTTCCGTGCCAAGTCTCCATACTTGGACTTTTCCCGTGCCAAGCTCCCTGCTTGGACTTTTCCATGTCAAGTCTCCATACTTGGACTTTTCCCGTGCCAAGCTCCCTACTTGGACTTTTCCGTGCCAAGTCTCCATACTTGGACTTTTCACCAGATGTCTGGTCAACCTTGACCTATCTGGATTTCCCTTGCCTGGCTTCACTCACCAGGACTTTCCAACTGCCTGGCTTCACTCCCAGGACTTTCCCTTGCCTGGCTTCACTCACCAGGACTTTCACCTGGCTTCACTCACCAGGATAATCAGGTCGACTCACCTCGGGTCAACCAGGTCAACCTTGACCAAAGATTACACCCACAATCTCCCAAGTTTGTATTATGTCAAACATCAGAATATAACTTTTCTACTCTCGTCAAACATCAGAATAGAGCTTTTCATTTCTCGTCAAACATCAAAATACAACTCGAGTCAGGTCAATTCGAGTCAGGTCAACCAGGTCAACCTTGACCTAAGGTTGCACCAACAATACTCAGCGTTGATCTAGATATCCATGTCCCCTCTAGATATCTATCTGATCAAGGACTATTTTCAGATTAATATACTCATTAATCTGTGGGACTTTATCATTAATCATATACGTACAGAAAAGTAATTAATTAATGATAAATTCTTGCCTTTATTAAATAATTATCCACAAAATACATAAGGAGTGTCTTGGCACATAAGTGCACACACTAACAATCTCCCACTTGCACTATTGCCAAACACTACGGACTCTCAGTCCTAGGCTCCTCACATGGGTTTCATGTTTCTGTAGAGGTAAGGCCTTTGTGAGTGGGTCTGCGATATTCTCGTTGGTATCTACTATGCTAACCAACACATCACCCCTCTGAACAATCTCCCTAAGGAGGTGATACTTCCTTAGTACATGCTTGGATCGTTGGTGAGACCTTGGCTCCTTTGCCTGTGCTATGGCTGCATTATTGTCACAGTATAACACAACTGGATCAACACTGCTAGGAACCACTTCAAGCTCCGCTATGAAGTTCCTGATCCACACAGCTTCCTTTGCTGCCTCTGAAGCTGCTATGTACTCGGACTCAGCTGTTGAATCTGCAACTGTCTCCTACTTGGAACTCCTCCAGCAAACAGCTGCACCATTCAGACAAAACACATATCCTTGTTGCGATTTCAGATCATCCCGATCTGTCTAAAAACTTGCGTCAGTATATCCTCTGACGACTAATTCCTCGTCTCCTCCAAAAACTAAGAACATGTTCTTTGTTCTTCTAAGATACTTGAGGATAGTCTTTACCGCAGCCCAATGACCCTCTCCAGGATCTGACTGATATCTATTCGTTATGCTTAATGCATACGAGATATCTGGTTGAGTGCATATCATAGCATACATTATGGACCCTATAGCCGAAGCATAAGGTATCTTGTCCATTCTACTTCTTTCCTCTTGTATTCCTGGACACATAGCTTTGGAAAGATGCACACCATGTGACACTGGTAAATATCCTCTTTTGGAGTCCTGCATACCGAATCTATTCAGCATTTTATCAATGTATACACCTTGACTCAACCCTAGTAACCTGCTTTGTCTATCTCGGTATATTCTAATACCTAAGACATAGGTTGCATCTACAAGATCTTTCATTGAGAAACACTCTCCCAACCAAGTCTTGGTAGATTCTAGGCTAGGGATGTCATTGCCTATAAGAAGTATATCATCAACGTACAACACTAGGAATGTAATCTTACTCCCACTAACCTTCTTGTAAACGCAAGGTTCTTCTGGATTCTTGACGAAAGAAAAATCTTTAATGGCTTCGTCAAATCGCAGATTCCAACTCCGAGATGCTTGCTTTAGTCCATAAATGGACTTCTTCAGCTTACATACTTTATTGGCGTTCTCGGATTTTATAAAACCAGGAGGTTGTACCATATATACTTCCTCCTATAACCTTCCATTTAGGAAAGCAGTTTTAACATCCATTTGCCAAATTTCATAGTCCTTGTAAGCTGCTATAGCTAGCAAAATTCTAATGGACTTAAGCATTGCAATGGGCGAAAATGTTTCATCATAGTCTATTCCTTGACGTTGATTGAAACCCTTTGCCACAAGCCTAGATTTATAGGTACTGATGTTCCCATCCATGTCAATCTTTTTCTTGAAGATCCATTTGCACCCTATGGGTTTTACCCCAACTGGCACATCAACCAACTCCCAAACTCGATTGGTGTACATGGATTCCATTTCAGATTTCATGGCTTCCAGCCATTTCTCAGAATCATTTGAAGCAACTGCTTCCTCGTAAGTCGACAGTTCATCTTCTTCGATGAGAAGTACTTCCTCATCTTGGGTTACCAGCCAACCATATCTGTTTGGCTCTCGGTGTATTCTTGTAGACTTACGTTGATCTCGTGTTTCTTGAGCAGTACCGGATGAATGAGACACTTGTACTTGTGACACTATCTCATTGTCCAACTGTTCATCTTCCAACCTGTTTGTAGAGTCTATAATTTCTTCAAGACTTACTTTACTCCCACTATTTTCTTTAGAAATAAATTCCTTTTCTAAGAAAGTAGCATATCGTGCAACAATAACTTTGTGCTCACTTGGGAGATAAAAATAATATCCCATTGTAGCTTTGGGATAACCTACAAACATACATTTTATGGATCTTGCTGCAAGCTTATTAGAATTTTCATTCTTCACGTAAGCATCACAACCCCATATCTTAAGATAAGATAAATTTGGTTTCTTTCCAAACCATAATTCATAAGGAGTCTTATCTACTGTCTTGGTTGGAACTCGGTTAAGTGTGTATGCTGCTGTTTCTAAGGCATAGCCCCAAAATGACATTGGAAGACTTGCATGACTTATCATTGATCTAACCATATCCATGAGTGTGCGATTTCTCCTTTCCGAAACACCATTCCACTCCGGTGTTCTAAGAGGTGTAAGTTGGGAAATTATCCCACACTCTTTTAGGTAATCAATGAACTCTTGACTTAGATACTCGCCACCTCGATCACTCCGAAGGGCCTTAATCTTCTTGCCACGTTGATTTTCTACTTCATTCTTGAACTCCTTAAACTTATCTAGAGTTTCAGACTTATGTCTCATTAAGTAGATATATCCATATCTACTTAAATCATCAGTAAAAGTCACGAAGTAGGTATACGCTCCTCTAGCCTGAACTTGCAATGGCCCACAAACATCACTATGTATGAGTTCTAGTGGTTCCTTTGCCCGTTCACCTATCTTGGTGAAAGGTTTCTTGGTCATTTTTCCTTGTAAACATGCTTCGCATGTATCTATGGACTCTAATTCAAAAGAGTCCAAATACCCATTATTGAGTAATCTAGCGATGCGTTTCTGGGTTATATGACCAAGTCTACAGTGCCAGAGATATGTTAAGTTTGAGTCATGTAATTTCTGTTTCTTACTTTCAATACAATAGATCGGTTTATCTAAGTTAAGAACATAAAGACCATTATTCAATGAACCATTCCCATAGAATACATTATTCAAATAAAAGGAACATAACTTGTCCTTTAATTGAAATACAAATCCTTTGGTGTCTAAACTTGACACCGAAATGATATTCTTTGAGAAACTAGGAACAAAATAACAATTTTCTAAGTTCAAAACAAGTCCGCTAGGCAAATTTATTGAATATGTTCCTACAGCTAACGCAGCAACTCTCGCTCCATTGCTACTCGTAGGTCCATTTCGCCCTTGGACAACGGTCTGCAGTCACTTAGACCCTGCATGTTCGCACAAATGTGAGAACTACTTCCAGAATCTATAACCCATGATGAAGAAACAGAAAGATTGCACTCTATTATAAAGATACCTGAAGCATCCGCTCCACTGGCATTCTTCTTCATGAAAATATAGCAGTTTTTCTTCCAGTGACCTTTCTTGCCACAATGGAAGCACATGGCATCCTTCTCATCAGATTGGGGTACCTGCATCCCTTTCTTAAGCTTCTTTTGAGCTTGATATTTAGGATTCTTCACTGCATTAGCCTTAGGATTAAACTTCCCGGTGCCAGAGCGCTTGTTGGTCTTTCTGACCATCATTGCATGCAGTGAAGGATTTACCTTCATATCCTTCTCAGCGGTTTTCAACATTACCATCAGATCAGTCAAACTCTTGTCCATGTTGTTCATGTTGAAATTCAACACAAACTGAGAAAATGATGGAGGTAGTGACGACAAGATTAGGTCAACAGCCAAGTCTTGGTCCAACTTGGAACCTAAGCTCTCGAGCCTCTCTATGTACCCGATCATCTTGAGTACATGAGACCCAACTTGGTTTCCTTCCTCCAGCATGGTACGAAATAGTGCTCGAGAGGTTTCATACCTCTCTACTCTCGCACTATCTTGGAAGAGCTCACGCAAGTGCTGATCAATCTCCCTAGCACTCATGTTCTCATGCTGTCTCTGCAACTCGGGAGACATAGAAGACAACATGATGCATTGCACATCCAGTGCATCTTCCATATATTGTGAATAATATGACTGATCTTCTTCTGAAGCATCGGGTGTAGGATCTTTCAGTGGTTCGTCTTCAAGCACATAAATTTTTCTCTCATGTCTTAAGACGATTTTTAGTTTCCTATACCAATCTAGGTAGTTGGAACCGAGGAGTATATTCTCTTTCTCGAGAATGCTTCGCAGCGATAAGGTACTTGTGTTTGCCATCTAAAATTTAAAGCAGAGTTTTAGTATTTGTGGAATTATTTAATAAAGGTCTTTTATAACTCCTATTATTTTATTCAAGTCCAACAACCCTCACTGTCAGAATCGAGAATTAGTTGGTAATAATTCCTAATAGGACCGAAACCCTGAATCATATAGAATGAACACAGCTGAGTTGTACCTACATGCTACATTCATCAAGTAGACCTTAACTTGCCAATCACAAATCTATGTGACTTTCGGTATATTTTTGTCGAGCCTTATATTCTCAACTCTCGCCCCTCAAATCAGTTAACCTTAGCTGAGCTAAACAAGTCAACGAATTTGAGTTAAGTCGACCCACTAATAATTATGATAAATTATAGATGTTTTGACACAAGCCCACAGCTGAGCTGTACCGACTTATGTAAAAACTCTAACTATCATCATAGTTATTAGTGGAGGGCATTTAACAAATCTTGACTTTAATATATTTAAGGGTTTTTTTGTAATTGTTAAAATGTCTCACCATAATTAACTACTTGTGCATTTGCACAATCTCATTACGGGATTTATCTCCATTATTCCTTATAGTCTTTTAAGACAAATAGGTCTCGGAGATTTTTAACATGTTAATCTACTTATGCCATAAGGAATTTATATCTAAATTACAACATGTATTACTTCACATGTTATTAGATAAAATTAATTTCTATCATGAAATGCTACGGCATATAACTTGAAATAAAGAAATTAAGATTTCTTTGAAATCTCTCGAAACACTGATTCCTCAAATAAATTTTGAAGAATCTGCTTCGTACTATATGATCCAACCACGAATGGCTCTGATACCACTGTTGGGTTTGGAGCACAGCGGAAGACATATAATGAATCATGGATCTTTCGTGGTACATATAGTTTTGCACAAAATTATATAAAACATACCTCGAGTCCTCGATAGGTGCGAATAATATCATGGACAAATAAGACAAATAAGAGTCCCACGTGTGAGTCCTCTAGCGGTATCCACGCGCACTAGATCACGAACTTGACACGATCCGTTAGGTGCTAGCCACTTGGATCGACAAAGTCTTGGAAGCACTACCGATCTCTTCCGGTGGAAGACAAAGTTGACGAAGGAGAAACGGAGAGAATGAAATCCTTACATTGATTCTTTCCGAGGATGGCTATTTATAGCTTCCAAGGAATACGAAGAGTTAAGCTTTCAATTAATTCATCATTTATGATCTTCATTAATAAGGAAGATGAAGAGTTATAGGCTCCATAAATTCTTCATTTATAACCTTCATTATGATAACTCTTCAAATTCTTCATTAATTATCATTATGATGACTCTTCGAATTCTCCATTAATCATCATGATTATGGCTATTCGAATTCTCTCTTCTTTGTATCAAATAAATCCATATTTGATCTTGGTCTCGACTAGCTTCCGATACTCTTGTTCATGTCTACGTGCTATGCGTGCGACCCTCTAGGTTTTATACACGAAGGCAGTGTAAATTCATACACAGACTAAGGTAACCGTCTAGCAACAGTTTTTAGCCACCCAACGTGATAAAATTAATATCAACCATAAACTGTAAACCACTATGAACCGATTACTGTGTAATTCGATCTCTTCATCTAAGCCTACGTCCCAATTAATTTGATACATTATGCATCATTACCAAATTAATTGTTTTACTTGATTTCCAAGATATAATAGACTCCTCTTGAATGATAAATCATTCCTCCCATGGCCATGGATTTTGAGTCACTAATATCTCTATCAAGCGGCCAGGATGTTAACTCCTAATCCAAGAGAGCGATGAATCCTCTATTGACTCAACACTATTCTCTCTACGTTTTGTCATACACCCAACTACCGTATTAATCACAATCCGATTAAAGACTGCTTTTAACGACGTCAAAGTACATAACTCCACGCATAGAATAAATGAAGGTCTCAAGTCAAAAGATTAGTTACACTCGTTCATAAGAGGAATAATCAATGATACTTAATATGTGGTCTCCTCTTAAGCGGGTCGTGTCCAGTGTACCTCTAAACTCAAGGCACCCCCAAGTACAACTTGGATATCCATCTCTCCGGTCTATCTCGACCTAGTCATACTTGTTGGTGAAACCTTAGGTCAAGGTTGACCTGGTTGACCTGACTCGAGTTGTATTTTGATGTTTGACGAGAATAGAAAAGTTCTATTCTGATGTTTGACGAGAATAGAAGAGTTGTATCTTGATATTTGACAAGAATATTGGAAAACTTGGGAGGTTGTGGGTGCAACCCTTGGTCAAGGTTGACATGGTTGACCCGACTTGAGTTGATCTATTTCAAGAAGTCCAAGCAGGGAGCTTGGCACGGGAAAAGTCCAAGTATGGAGACTTGGAACGGAAAAGTCCAAGCAGGGAGCTTGGCATGGGAAAAGTCCAAGCAGGGACTTGGCACGGAGAAGTCCAAGTATGGAAGCTTGGCATGTGGAAGTCGGAGAGGGCTCGGTAGCTCGTTCTCCGGACTATGGTCAGAGAGGGCTCGGTAGCTCGTTCTCTGGACCGGATGTGGAAGTCGGAGAGGGATCGGTAGCTCGTTCTCTGGACTAGGTCAGAGAGGGCTTGGTAGCTCATTCTCTGGACCAGACGAAGTCGGAGAGGGCTCGGTAGCTCGTTCTCTGGACTGGACGAAGTCGGAGAGGGCTCGGTAGCTCGTTCTCCGGACTAGGTCAGAGAGGGCTCGGTAGCTCGTTCTCTAGACCAGGAAGGCAGATAGAAAATCCTGGTGAGTGAAGCTAGGTGAAAGTCCTGGTGAGTGAAGCCAGGCAGACGTGAAAGTCCTGGTGAGTGAAGCCAGGCAGACGGAGAAATCCTGGTGAGTGAAGCCAGGTGAAAGTCTTGGTGAGTGAAGCCGGGCAAGGAAAAATCCAGATAGATCAAGGATGATAGGACATCTGGTGTTGAGAAGGTCAAGTAGGTCAAGGGAGTGACCGGATACTTGGCACGAAGAGAAAAGTCCAAGTGGGTCAAAGGGATTGACCGGACACTTGGTGGGGAGTCTTAGCAGGTCAAGGGAGTGACCGGATGCTAAGCATGACGTACCAACAGGTCATGGTTGACCAGATGGTGTGGGAAACTTAGGACTTGGTATTGGGAAAAACCAAGCTCTGGATCGGTCTGGTGACCGATCAGTAACCAAACAGAATGCTTCTGTGGATTATCTGATCGGTCTCCAGACCGATCAGGAAGCAAACAGAAGAGAAGAAGGAGAAAGGCTGATCGGTCTTGGGGACCGATCAGACTCCTCCTGGACCGATCAGGACATAGCCTGATCGGTCCAAGCTTAGCCTGATCGGTCCCCAAGACCGATCAGGGACAGTGTGGACCGATCAGGTTGGAGCCTGATTGGTCCAGACCTAGCCGTTGTGAGTGACAACGGCTAGATCTCGGTCTTCTGTGTCTTCTTCTGCCTTCACAAGTTTGCAGGTTTAGCTATATAAAGAGTCGAGCGACTCTACAGGATATTCTTCTTGTTTTTCTGCAAGTTCTTCCAGGTTCCTTCTGCGAGCTTTGCTGAGCTCGTACTTCTTGAAGCTTCGCGTGAGCTTCCCTGCTGCTGACATCCGTGAAGCTGCTGCTTCATCAACGGACTCCAGACGAGAAGGCAAGCAAGTGTGTTTACAATTTCTATTGTTCTTGTTTGCTTCCTCTATTGTTGTACTCCTCTGTTTTGCTATTGCAAAGACTTTGTGGTGAGGTTTCTCCACCCAGAAGGAGTTCATATTAGTCGGTTATCCGGGGTTTCATCCACCGACAGATTGATAGGATTCGTCCACCTTACGGACACGCCGAGGAGTAGGAGTATCATCTCCGAACCTCGTTACATCGCTGCGTCTAAGGTTTGATCTTCTCGTTCTCGTTTCTATTATTTTATTTCCGCTGCGCTAACCTAATTCGTAGGAAGAAACGAAAAATTGGGGTCGGCTATTCACACCCCCCCTCTCTAGCCGCATCCGAAGGTCCTAACAAGTGGTATCAGAGTAAGGTTGCTCTTCGTCGGATTAACACCCAAGGGAGCACAAGCTAGAGAATGGATGGACTTGGAGAAGACGTCACGATTCCACCCTTCTACGATCGCGACGACTTCGCGTTTTGGAAGGTAAGAATGAAGTACTTTCTTATGACTAACTTAGTTAATTGGAATTGTGTACAAGTAGGTTTTGTTCCTCCAAGGGATGGAGAAGGAGAAATTCTTGAGAAGAAGAGGTGGACGAAGGAACAAATCCACCAATCCGTAATCAACGACGAGGTAATGAAAATTTTTGAATTCTCATTACCTAACGATATCTTGTGTAAGATAGGTGGTTACAACAATGTCAAGGAATTGTGGAACAACTTGGCCAAGCTCCATGAGGGAAGCTCCAATTCAAGTCATGAAGAGGAGTCAAGTGAGTCAAGTAGCTCACTTCATGGAGGTAAGGAATTAGAAGTTGAGGGCTACTCAACATCTAAGGAAGAGGAGGAGGAGAGTTCTTCTTCAAGATTGGAGCAAGAAGAAGAAGCCTCTACTTCCGGAAGGGATGAAGAAGAAAGCATACAACCATCCTCAACCCTAGGTAACTCAAGCAATTTACTTTCAAGTAAATTACATATAATGTGCTTTGAGTGTAGGGAATTTGGGCATTACAAGAGTAAATGTCCAAGGAGGATTAGGAAGACTCCACCGGCACCAAAGGTCAAGAAAGCCGGAGTCCCGATACGCAAGGGTAAGGAGCACGTGGTGTGCTTCCAATGCAAGCAAAGGGGACATTATATGATCCAATGTCCGAGGGGGAGGCAACCTCACAAGGACAAGAGACCAAGGACATCTATGGGGGGAGCTAAGGCAAACCCTAAGGTATCTTTTAAGGCACATTATTGCAATCCTAATAAGAAACATGCTAGTAGCTTTATTGCAATTGCCAATGATGATAAGCATGATAACCATAGAATCCGATACATGTCCTTAGGTGCCAAACATGTTAGCCTAGGTAAGGACAATTCTAGAAATGCTAACCCTAGAATTAACTCATCTAAGGCTAAGGAGAACCTATGTAGAAATCCCAAAACAACTAGACATATGCCTAGGAATACCTCAAAGAAAAATGACAAATTAAAACTTGAGGTATTAGAAAAGGAAAATCAAGTCTTGAGGTCAAGACTTAACAATTTAGAAAAGGCCCTTAAAAACTTAGAGAAGTCAACTCAAGGGTCTAAGGGTCAAAAATCAAAGACCAAGAACATGAGAGGTTTGGGTCACAAACCTAAGACTCAAGTGGTCAAGCCCACTTATCATAATGTTCCATTCGATTATGGAACAAGACCTAGGGCTAGGAAGACCATCACCAAGGTCACAAGGGGAGTCACCCCTAGAGTTGATCTTGATGAGTCCCAAATGACCAAGGCTTTAAAGCCTAGGAGGGTCATTAGGAGGGTTGCTAGGGAAGTCATCCCTAGTGAATATTTAGTGAACCCAATGAGCTCCAATAGGTATTGGGTTCCTAAGAGCGTGATTCCATCACGCTAGATGGTTTAGGGTGTGTCAACCTTACTTGAATAGGTAGTTAACCTAATCATGGCAAAAGGTGGCACTTTAGGAATTTTCAAGGTGTAATCAAGCCTTGAAAATGAAATGGAAAGTTATTCCTAAAGTGATTAGGATGTGCCAATCACATTTGAGGAGTTTTCTAGGGGCAATCTAATTGGCACATAGTGATCTAAAAATCTTTAGTATATGATTTTAGGTCTATTACACTTAGGAATATGGAATTTATGGAAAAATGATCAAAATTATCAAAAATGGCAACTAAGGATAGAATTAGGTATTTTCTATACCTTTATATATTATTTGCCATGTATTGTTTGCCATATGCCATGTCATGACATCATATTTAATTCATTATCATTTGAAATGTCATGATAATACTTAGGTTAGCTATATGTCATGCCTTATTTAAGTTTCATACTTTATGACATGACATCATGACATTGGCACATGTTTTCACTTATGATATTATTTTATGCCATGTCATTATCTTTTGCATTTATAATCAATTAATTTGATTTAAGGACAAAAACACAATTTGATATGGAGATCAAATTGTTGTTTAGAAAATGCATGAGAACTTAGACTAAGATGACCTAAACCATATCTCACATCAAAATTGACTTGGATGTGTTTGATACACCTTAGATGTGTGTGAGATATTAGGATCATGAGTTAGGATCAAGGTGCATAGTTCTTGTACCTAGATGAGCCTAATTCAAAATGGAGGATCATAGGGAAAGCTTGTGTACAAGTCATGTACATTTAGCCCTAAGATTGTGATCCTAAATTAAATGGTTTAAAATCATTTCAAAGTTGATTTGAAAAACCTTGATGAAGCTTTTCTAGTGATAGCATTCATCATTGAGTAAGTTGATACAAAGATTGATTAACTTTGAGTTATTTCAAAAACTTTTGAACTTTGTATCAAGATTTGAAAATGGAAGTTATTTTCATAGAAAACTATTTTTTCTTGATAGTATATGTTATGAGAAATGTATCCTCAAAGTTTTACAATTTTTGAAATTTTCTGGAATTTTCTAGGAGTTTCTGAATTTCGGGAGGAAAATCAGAAATTCTGATATCAGTCTTGTGGACCAATCATAGAGGATTCTGATCGGTCCAGGAAAGTGTGGATCGGTCACCAGGACCGATCTAGGAGAGTGTGGATCGGTCTGGTGACCGATCCAGTGAAGGCTGATCGGTCTGGTGACCGATCAGAGCGTGGCAAATGCTGATTTTTCGACTGTTGACTGAAATTTCAGCTATGGAAGTTGGTTGTTTAGATTTCTAAAGGTTTGAAACTCTCCAAGACATTGTTGGTGCAATGGTCAAGGGGGAGTTGACCTTTAGGGGGAGTTTTTACTCCTAAAGACTTGAGTGATATGGGATTATCACTAAGTTAATTGTTGACCTTAGTATCAAGGGGGAAATTAAGAGTTTCAATGAAAGGTGTGAGACTCTCATTAGGAAGAAACTCTTGACCTTGATTCACTCTTTTTGATGTGTGTCAAAAAGGGGGAGAATGGGAGAATGTCCAAAGAATGTTCAAGGAAGAACATTGGAAAACCTAAGTTAGGTTATCGGTTTAACCTAACTTGATTATGATTTTGTCAAACATCAAAAAGGGGGAGATTGTTGGTGCAACCTTAGGTCAAGGTTGACCTGACTCGAGTTGACCTGACTCGAGTTGTATTTTGATGTTTGACGAGAATAGAAAAGTTCTATTATGATGTTTGACGAGAATAGAAGAGTTGTATCTTGATGTTTGACAAGAATATTGGAAAACTTGGGAGGTTGTGGGTGCAACCCTTGGTCAAGGTTGACCTGGTTGACCTGACTTGAGTTGATCTATTTCAAGAAGTCCAAGCAGGGAGCTTGGCACGGGAAAAGTCCAAGTATGGAGACTTGGCACGGAAAAGTCCAAGCAGGGAGCTTGGCATGGGAAAAGTCCAAGCAGGGACTTGGCACGGAGAAGTCCAAGTATGGAAGCTTGGCATGTGGAAGTCGGAGAGGGCTCGGTAGCTCGTTCTCCGGACTATGGTCAGAGAGGGCTCGGTAGCTCGTTCTCTGGACCGGATGTGGAAGTCGGAGAGGGCTCGGTAGCTCATTCTCTGGACTAGGTCAGAGAGGGCTCGGTAGCTCGTTCTCTGGACCAGACGAAGTAGGAGAGGGCTCGGTAGCTCGTTCTCTGGACCGGACAAAGTCGGAGAGGGCTCGGTAGCTCGTTCTCCGGACTAGGTCAGAGAGGGCTCGGTAGCTTGTTCTCTAGACCAGGAAGGCAGATAGAAAATCCTGGTGAGTGAAGCTAGGTGAAAGTCCTGGTGAGTGAAGCCAAGCAGACGTGAAAGTCCTGGTGAGTGAAGCCAGGCAGACGGAGAAATCCTGGTGAGTGAAGCCAGGTGAAAGTCCTGGTGAGTGAAGCCGGGCAAGGAAAAATCCAGATGGATCAAGGATGATCGGACATCTGGTGTTGAGAAGGTCAAGTAGGTCAAGGGAGTGACCGAATACTTGGCACGAAGAGAAAAGTCCAAGTGGGTCAAAGGGATTGACCGGACACTTGGTGGGGAGTCTTTGCAGGTCAAGGGAGTGACCGGATGCTAAGCATGATGTACCAACAGGTCAAGGTTGACCAGATGGTGTGGGAAACTTGGGACTTGGTATTGGGAAAAACCAAGCTCTGGATCGGTCTGGTGACCGATCAGTAACCAAACAGAATGCTTCTGTGGATTATATGATCGGTCTCCAGACCGATCAGGAAGCAAACAGAAGAGAAGAAGGAGAAAGGCTGATCGGTCTTGGGGACCGATCAGACTCCTCCTGGACCGATCAGGCCTGATCGGTCCAAGCTTAGCCCGATCGGTCCCCAAGACCGATCAGTGAGGTGGACCGATCGTTGAGCTCGATTGTCAGACTCAGCTGCCGTGAGTGACAACGGCTAGATCTCGATCTTCGTGTCTTCTTCGCCTTCACAGTTTGCGTGTTTAGCTATATAAAGAGTCGAGCGACTCTACAGATATTCTTCTTGTTTTTCCGCAAGTTCTTCCAGTTCCTTCGCGAGCCACGAGCTCGTATTTTGAAGCTTCGTGAGCTTCCCCGCCGCCGACATCCGTGAAGCCGCTCATCAACGGACTCCGAGAAGGCAAGCAAGTGTGTTTACAATTTCTATTGTTCTTGTTTGCTTCCTCTATTGTTGTACTCCTCTGTTTTGCTGTTGCAAAGACTTTGTGGTGAGGTTTCTCCACCCAGAAGGAGTTCATATTAGCCGGTTATCCGGGGTTTCATTCACCGACGGATTGATAGGCTTCGTCCACCTTACGGACACGCCGAGGAGTAGGAGTATCATCTCCGAACCTCGTTACATCGCTGCGTCTAAGGTTTGATCTTCTCGTTCTCGTTTCTATTATTTTATTTCCGCTGCGCTAACCTAATTCGTAGGAAGAAACGAAAAATTGGGGTCTGCTATTCACCCCCCCTCTCTAGCCACATCCGAAGGTCCTAACAATACTCAGCATTGATCTAGATATCCATGTCCCCTCTAGATATCTATCTGATCAAGGACTATTTTCAGATTAATATACTCATTAATCTGTGGGACTTTATCATTAATCATATACGTACAGAAAAGTAATTAATTAATGATAAATTCTTGCCTTTATTAAATAATTATCCACAAAATACATAAGGAGTGTCTTGGCACATAAGTGCACACACTAACAGTTAGGACCAAAAGAATTAAGATATCTCCATAATAGTATGATATTGTCCACTTTGGACCTAAGCCCTCATGGTTTTGATTTTGAGCTCAACCCAAATGGTCTTGTATCAATGGAGATATTTTTCTCTTATAATTAAGTTCATGATCCTTTCCATGCGTTTTCAATGTGGGACTTTATTTACAACCATTGCAACCCAACAATCCTGCCTCAAACGAAGGACCTACCTCTCAAACATATCCGCTTGATATCATCTGATCCTTAACCCATCGGGACTTTCCTATCCCTCGGTCCAACTGACCTACTAGGACTTTCCTACCCTTCGGTCAAATCGACCTACTAGAACTTCCTTGCATCTCGATCCATCTAACCTACTAGGTCTTTCTTGCCCCTCAATCTAATCGACTTACTATGTCTTCCTTGCCTAGCCGCAACTAGGACTTCTCTGCCTAGTGTTAGGTCGTCTTGATCTAGACATGGGAGCTCCCACTTCCTTCGTTAGAGGTTAATATTCCACCCACATCAATTGGACCATGACTATTGTGCACAGTCGACGGTTAGTCATTCTGGCAGTCCGAACTCTGATACTAATTGTTAGAACCAAAAAAATTAAGATATCTCTATAATGGTATGATATTGTCCACTTTGGGCCTAAGCCTTATGGTTTTATTTTTGGGCTCAACATAAAATGTCTCATACCAATAGAGATATCTTTTCCTTATAAGTCAATGATCCTTTTCATATGTTTTTAATGTGGGACTTTGTTTGCTATCATTGCAACCTAACAGAAGTTTCTCCACCTCTGGAAAGTTTCTAAGAAGGAGGATTTCATAGTGGATGAAATCATGAGAGTTGAACCCTTGGATTAGTCATCTTAAGGAGGTGGAGACCAAGTACAATCGAGGTATTAGCATTGCTTCAAGTTTTTCACTGTCATCCAAGTTCAAAGAAGCGAAAGAAATTATTCACCCTCCCCTCCCCTCTAGCTCTCTACATGTCCTAATACTCATATGACATCAAGTCTAGACCATAGGTCTGATACTACTGGTTATGACTAAAAATATTTACATTTCTTCACAATAGTATGATATTATCCATTTTGAGCCTAAACCCTCATGGATTTATTTTTGACTTTACGTCTTTTCCCTAAAGACCTCATACCAATGAAGATATCTTTTATTTTTTAAATCCATAATCTTTTTCATGTATCTCCAATGTATAATTTTGATTATATTCCCAACATTATTAAACTCAATAATCAACCAAACAAGATTAAAATGTAAAAGTTTTAAACAATAAAATAAGTTTGAATCACTACAAAAAAAACTACAATTTAGGGACGAAATTTAAGGACGAATAAAAATCGTTGCACATTTGGGACAGATTTTGCAACGAAAAAATAATTCATCGTAAATTAGCAACGAAAATAGAAACGAAAAAACTTCGTTGCAAATTCGCAACAAATACATTTTCATCGCAAAAATCGTTGCCAATCAGCGTTGAAAAATAAATTTCGTTGGAAAAATTAAAAAATTTGCGTCAAATAAATTGTTCATCGCAGAATTTGAGATAAACAGATAAAGTTTTGCGACAAATCTTTGGTTTCATTGCAAATTGGCAACAAATATATATTCATCGCAATTATCATGGCATATTTGGGACGAAATGCCAAGTTCGTCACAAATTTTTGTTTTTTAAGTGAGACTTTAAAATTTTGGAAGATGACCATAGAGATCTCGGATTGACACGAAACAAGTTTCTATGAGTTCGTATCAATCTCCTCATCTTACTAGTAGGCCCAAACCAAATTTTTAACCAATATTCTGACGTTTATAAATTTTCTAACCCGAACGAGTAATAAATATTAAAATCTTGATACAAAAATTTATAAACGTCAGAATATTAGTTAAAAATTTTGTTTGGGCCCACTAGTAAGATGGTGAGAATGATACGAACAAATAGAAACTTGTTTCGTGTCATTCCGAGCTCTCTAGGGCCATCTATCAAATTTTTAAAGTATCAATTAAAAAAATAATAAAAAAGAAATTTTGGGACGAAATTTGGAATTCGTCCTTAATTTGGGACGAACCTAGAAGTTCGTCGCAAATTTGGGACGAATTCCCATATCCGTCGCAAAATTTAAAATTTTTAAAAATCAAAATAAATGCGTCCAAAATACGAGAGATGGACCTACAGAGCTCTGAATCATATGAAACAAGTTCCTATGAGTTTGTATCGATCTCATGATCGCAACGATGGCCTCAAATAGTTTTTTAATTTTTTTAATCATAATAATTAATAAGTAGAAGGAGTTCATAAAGCTTAAGAGTTAGTGAAAAAGAGTTAAGTATTTGAAAATGGTGAAGTGATTTTGGTAGTAAAAAATTACTCACCTAAATATATTGTGTGAAAAAAATATTTGAGGTCACCTTACGATCAGGAGATCGATACGAACTCATAGAAACTTGTTTCATATGATTCGGAGTTCTGTAGGTCCATCTCCCGTATTTTGGATGTATTTAATTTGATTTTTGAAAAATTAAAAGTTTGCGACGAACTCGAGAATTCGTCCCTAATTTGGGACGAATTCCCGAGTTCGTCGCAAATTTCTATTTTTTTTAAGTGAGACTTTAAAAATTTGGAAGATGACCCTAGAGATCTCGGATTGACACGAAACAAGTTTCTATGGGTTCGTATCGTTCTCCTCATCTTAGTAGTGGTCCCAAAACAAATTTTTAACCAAACAAGATTGTGGAGATTCGTAAGTAGAATCAAACTATTTCATTTTTTAACTATTTTAATTATTTAACAATTTTTTATAATTTATAATAGATTTGATAATTCTGTCCATGTTATTCACGAGATTAATAGAATCGTGAATAACCATTGGAGAGGAGACTCGATGAGTTATACAAGTTCTCCATCACCGACAAGAGAGCTATGGTGGAGTGAATTTAAGGTATATCTCAAACATTTTATATCTTAAATAAAAGTGAATATATAACTATTTATTTTTCTTCTATTACAGCGATCATTTACTTGAGGCATGATTGATGAGATGGAAATAAAGAGGATTTTCATGAAAAAATGTGGTGATCACATTTGTCATGTACTCAATCATGCAAAGTCTAGGGGGAAAAAACCACCATTCATCACCGAGGAAAATTGGATAAGGATTTCAAATTTTTGGGAAAGTGAGGAGTTTAAAAAAAGAAGTCACCAGAATAAAATAAATCAATCTTTTAATTCTGGAGAATTGTCTGCGACATATGCAAGAGGCTCTATCAATGTGGATGAGCATAGATGTAGATTGGTAATTTTTTAACTCTCCTAATATTTTCTTAATTTATTTTAGACTATTTAATTATTTCTAATTATCTTTTTTAGACCAAAGAATTGGGAAAGGAGCCTAATTTTATAGATACTTTCACTCGCACATTTAAGAAAAAAGATAAGACTTGGAGCGGGGACATAGCTAAAGCAATTAAGGCTTGAATAAACTTTGGATCTTAATTTATAACTTAGAATCTATTATTATTAATGTATCTGCTCTAACTTTATACTCTTGCATTCCTAAAATTTTATTATTGTAATTTTTTTTTTTTTACAATACAGGAAAAATATGTTGAGTTAGAGGTAGCACAGAGATGTTCAGCTTCTGTTAGTTCTGATATTGAGGGGTCTGAGCTGTCTGTTGGTAGTGATTTCAATTTATGGCTACAGGCACGTGGGGGGTCAAAAGGGGGAGGAAAGTTATTCGGAATGGGTTCATTGAGCAGAACCCATAGAGTTGGTTGTATATCTTCGTCCTCCTCCTCACATACCCAGCAGATGCATAACTTGACTGAAAAGATTTCCCAGTTGAAGACATTATAAAGGACAGGGATGAAGAAATGAGAGAAATGCGCCGACAACAAGATTTTATTATGCGGCATCTTCAGTTAAGTTCTGTTACAAGTCATATTCCTCCGGTGACGGTGATGATGGTGATGATGATAATGGCGGTGGTGGCGATTCTTGATAAATTTATTATAAATTTTATGTTTGAATTTTTTTCATGTCATGTTATAGTTGATTCTATATTTTCATTTTACCTTGATACATTGCATCTTATGTCATGTTTGCTATCTATATAAGATAACGCTGCCAAACAAATTCTACTATACTATTATTAATTTAGCTTTGTATCTTCATGTCCTTGCTCTTTTGATTGTTTTTTAGAACACCTTATACTGTGATGTGTTACAATAATTCCATGCTGCCTTTGCATAATTTTGATGTTTGAGTTACAATTATGTCATCTTTTTGATACAGCGACTAGTTTAATTTGGTGATCATTCTTTTGAACCTTTCATAGAGTAACTATCTCTAATATTGATTTGAGTTCTTTTGTCAATTCTTTTACCAGCGTTTATATTTTTGTTATTATTTTTGTTGGGACTGGAAATCTTGTTCTAGTATAATCACATTAGTATATATGTAATATATATACTAATGTGAGTATACTGATGTGCTCTTTTTAAGAGCACTTATACACACATTTAACTATACAAAATTAACCACACAAGTAGTAAAAGGATTATCAATGTACTTATTTCATTATCAATTTCCTTGTTTGCAGCTCCTTGAATGCCCTTGTTTGTCAATGACAATGATTTCATTGAAGCCTAAATAACTTAAAGAGGTTTAGGAGAAATTTGACTGAAATAAAACCTTGATCAAATAGAACTTTTACTAAACACTCAAAATTATAGAAAATTGTTTGAAGATATGGATGCTGGTGATTAAACAAAATTGTTATATATATATATATATATATTTGAAGAAATTTAAGTAGATTAATGAATCTTAAATTAAAAGGTAGGATATGCAATTAGAGATTAAGATGCTAGCATGTGGATTGAAACCTTGAGCCAACAGTCCTATTAAAATTTATTGAATTTCTCCTTAGGTATATAATTTGAGTCTCTATGACAGTTACTTGCTCATATGGGGCTCCAAGATCCTATTTTTTTTGTCAAACTGTAGGATCCTCACATTTGTGAAACAAGATATTTAATTTAGTAAACACAGAAATATAGTCCAATTTATAAGAATACTATTATGATTGCATATTAGTAAGTTGATTGGTAATCATCAAGGTATATAACAATGGGAATAATCACTGATCTGGTGATATTAAATCACATAAAAAATTGTTCCAATGGAATTAGTTGTATATATAAATATGATGTGTTTAGTTTTGGGATAATTTGTTGAACTTGTTGTTTGAATTTTGGTTATTTGTATATATATGAACATGAGGCTTGAACAAAGGATATGAATTGTAAACAACTTTAATTTCATTGATACTTTGCATTTTGTCATGCTGATACTTTGCATGTTATGACAAATAATCTTAGTAACAAATTTCATTCATGTATGTAAATGTTAGATACAAATATCATTAATATGTTTGATACATTTTTTTAGTTATAAATGTTACTTATTGTTTGTTTGTAATTTGACGCAGGAAAAGAAGCACGGAAGGCGACTAAAGCTCCTGCGACATGACGATATGTATTTTATTTTCCTTTGGATGTCTTGTTACATTTGTTGTTTAGATTATTATAGAACTTTCATGTTTGATATTATGAGTTGTTGAACTTGTTCGGATTTTGGTTAGTTGTATATATGAATATGATGTGTTTAGTTTTGGGATGATTTGTTTGGATATAGATATATGGATTATGGATGTGTTGGAGATGATGTGTTTAGTTTTGGGATGATTTATTTGGATGTCGTATATGGATGTACTGGATATAATTTGTTAAAAATGTTGTAAGTGTAATATGTAAACAGAATAATAGAAAAATAAAAAAACATATTCTGGATTTTTTTTTATTTTTGCGACAAATATATCTTTGTCGCAAATTTATCGTAAATTCGACATTTCAAATTTCCGACAAATATTAATTCGTCCCAAACTTCGTCGCAGATTTGGGACAAAAACTAGTTTTTTGTCGCAAAAGAAACAACTTTTGCGATGAATCAAGATTTGTCCCAGAATTCGTCGCAGATTTGGGACAAAATTAAGTTTTTCGTCTCAAATTAGGAACAACTTTTGGGACGAATTTAGATTCGTCCCAAAAATCGTCGCAAATAGCTTTTTTCTGCTCGACGTGGTTAACGCGACATTTTTGGGACGAATCCAGATTCGTCCCAAATTTGGGACGAATCCAGATTCGTCCCAAATTTGCGACGAATCTGAATTCATTGCAGATTTGCGATGAGAATATGTTTTTGTCACAAATTTCCGACAAAAATATGTTTTTTTTTTCCTCTAGTTATTTGTAATTAGGCAACGTTTTTTGCAACGAAAATTTTTCGTTGCAAATTTGGGACAAAAGTATATGTTTGTCGCAGATATAAAATTATGAAATTTGCAACGAATAAATGTTCATTGCAGAGTTGCAACGAATTTTGCGACGAAAATTTAAATTTATTGCAAAATTTCCAACGAAAATTATGTATTCGTCGCTAACATTTTGTAACACCATTTTTGGGACGAATATATTTTCGTCCCCAAATTTGTCGCAAAAATTTTTGTGACGAATTTTTTTATCAAATTTTGTCCCTAAATAGCAATTTTTTTGTAGTGAATTGTGAACTTGATAACATCTAAACGAACCAAACTCAAGCTCAAAAAATAGAAGCCAAGTTAAATTTGAACAATCATTTTCACAGCTTGATTCATTTTAGGTTTAATTTAGCTTAGCTCGACTACCTTATCAAACAAAATTTAAACACCACTTGACTCGTTTACCATCCTTGTTGAATCTTAAAATTCTTTAAGAAGAAAATAATTAAATCTTGAGAGATAATTGCCTAATAACCATAAGTATCTATATATGCACACAAGATAATATATCATCTTAATTAAGGAGAGAACCCCATTAAAAAAAATAATGATTAATCATGTCCGAATCTGGGATAATTAGTAGTATACTTGGAGGCTCATCCTAATCGTCAACATTTTCAGATCCGCTATCTATTAAGGAGAAAAAAATATTAATAATATATCGTAACTCAAACTCTAAATGATTCTAATCTATCATTAGAATATCTAGCTATGATATCCTAGGGAGAAATGAATCCTTCAGGCGCAAGAGAAACCCACATAAGCACTTATGCGTAACAATTTTCGCTTATTATCATTCGATGTCAAAGGTAATCACTCAAAAAGTTACATTGACCATCTACTAACTAATGTTTACCCCTATGCTAGCAGTTCAAATCTTCTGTCCCTAAATTTTTTTATCCCCGTATCCTCTGCCGATCGGATGGATCAGATTACATCTCAAGGCATCATGGTATTCTTAAGATGTGTATAATATCCTCGTGATGTGCAAGATATCTTTGAAATATAATCTGATCCATCCGATCGATAAGAGGACACGGAGATAGAAAAATTTAAGAACAGAATTTAAACTCTCATACTAGCCATCGAGTCGACCAACTCAGCACAAGTATTCTAAAGTGAATTTTATGGAGACACCCTCATCTCCCCGTCACTCTAATATATATATATTTTTCTTATATAATTGTCAACATTTTATTGAACTGCAATTTCAGTATTTCTCTTTTCGTATATCTAACTTTCTTAATTTCAAAAATACATAGACATTTCTCGTTCTTAACATTAAATAACCGCGTTTATTTGTGCGCGTGCATGTCTAATTAAGTCAAGCCTTTATAAATTTTTAAAAATTTACTCTTTTCAATTTATTCTATCGCATTATGCAGAAGTTTGATATTTTTTTTTAATAAAAGACTACATTTGATATATATGATGTAATCTGTTTTATAATATAATTAAGATTATATTATAATATTAATTATTTTATTTAATATCATTTTAAAATTATAATGTAATATAATCTAATTATAAAAGGTAATAAAATTTTATAATCTAGATTACAAGGTCACGTTTAACTAAAATTCAAATATCAAATATATCCCTAGTCTATTTTCGGTATCAATGGGTCACCGACGCCGCTTTCGCTGCCAGTCTCCAGGTACCGCCTCCGGGCACCGCGGACGACTGTTGCCTCCGAGAGTTGCCAACCGTTGCCACAAGCTGATCGTCGCATCCGAGTGTCGCCGGCTGTCGCTGGCCACCGGCGCCCGTCGCTTGCCGTCGTCGCTCGTTGTCGGATGCCGCTGTCGATCGCCACCTCCGGGCGCCACTGTCAGCCACTGCCGCTGGCAGCCACCTTCAGGCACCGTCGGTCACCGCCGTTAGTCACTGACGTCGCTGCCACCACCTCCGGGCACCGTCAGCCATCACCGTCGGCTGCCACCTCTGCCTCCGACAGAGGTGCGGTGGCCGCTTCCATCGGCCGTCGTCTCCGGTAGAGGTGCGGCGGCCGCTTTCATCGGTCGTCGCCTCCGACAAAGGTCACAAGATATTTTTTATCATTTTATAATAATACGAATTACATTCCTTATAAAAAATATTAAAAATATTAGACACCAAATAAAAAAATATAATCATCATTATAATTAAAAATTACATATATTACATTATGCAACATAATCGTAATATAATTAAAATTACATTATATTATAAATTAGATTATATTCTAAGCTAGATTATATTACCTCTAACCTAACACAATATCAGAGTATTAGCCTAAGAGTAGTAGATGATGAGTATTATCGTATAGAGTTTATAATAAATTTGTGATAAATTTTTAGTAAGTCTTTATAAATTTTTAAAAATCCATTATTTTAAAGTTATACTATAAAATTGAGGTCCAAAGGTATGAAAATATTAAGAAGTTATTCAGGTTTATTAGTGCCGAAAATGACTTGCGTTGATATTAACATCAAGTCTGCTTAAGGTTGCACTACTCAGGGACAGTTGTGTAGTTACGTGTTTGTGCATGGATCGGACAAGTGTCACGTTCCTACTTGTTCACTTCTAGCCCACCACACACACTTAGAGAGTTTGAATGCCCCCGATTAAAACACGTAACTATGCATTTCTAAGTTTCTTAAATTTTAGAATATATAATTTATATTTTTAAAATATTATATAGATAGACACACCCATGCCATACAGAACATGATCTCTCTTTTGTATCTGATTTAGTTTGTCTGGTTCATTGTGAAGAAACGAGTTTCTTTGTGATTGGCTTTGTTTGGATAAGAGTATAAGACCTAACACCTTTATGACGTAATCATCGTATTTTAGTCGTATTTTAATTCGTAATTGTTATAAACACTTGACGATTAAGAGGTCGAATATACGACAATCTACTAGTTTTGCTAAGTCAATCTAATGTGAATATGGCTAGTTCTAATACCCAAATTGCATAAGAGTTGGGTTAATTAACCTAATTAAGGTTTTAGGTAGGTTAACCTAGGCCCCTTAATAAGGGTTACGTTTATACGAGTCAAAAGACGTCATCGAGGAGTAATAGTCAATTGTTGTCATTGAATTTAAAGCTCTCTTAACGGCATTCTTCTCATTTATCAGTCACATTTCCATGCGTCTGCGTCTGAATGAGAGATGAGATTTTAAATCTATATATGAGACTGGTTGTAGGTTTCAAATGATAGAGTTATCTAAAGGTAGAGGCTCCTCGGGTTTTCTCTTCTTAAGAGCCATGTTTCTAAATCCACGATCAAATTAAGTATGAATATGGGAAGCTAATATTTGAGCTTTCGAAAGGCATAGAAAGGAGTTGGAGATGAAAAAGAATTAGCTTTTGGTTGACTAAAAGGTATTTTGTCCATCAAATTGGCACAATTTTGAATATCAACCTAGCATATATAAAAAAAAGTTAAATGCACATCTAATATCATATATTAAGCATGAAAAAACAATATATAACCAAGTTTTTGTTGAAAATGTGAATGAAATATGAAGGTGGAGAAAAAGAGACATTATTATGTATAATTTTTTAGTTTCACATTAGAAGTTTCTTGACTTTATTGTTGATTTAAATTGTCACACATGCATTGATATTGTGAACATATGTATAGGGAGAGACTCTCTCTCAGAGTGCATAAAAAGATGTAAATCCAGGGTCTGAATTAAAAGAGATATAAGAGAATTGACCGGATCAAATCATCAAATCAAATCAAATTAGTTTTAGGATTATTCTAATAATTCTGTTATTATTTATGTGGATGACATCCTGATAACCGGTAATGATCACAAGGGCATCATAACTTTATTAAATCTTCTCAATCAAGAATTTCCTACCCGAGATTTGGGCATTGCTCGTTTTTTTCTTGGTATTGAGCTTATTCCACATGAAGATGACTATCTTCTCTCTCAGAGCAAATACATTACTGGACTTCTTCAAAGAGCCAAAATGGATGGAGCACGCCCGGTCTCTACACCAATTTCTATAAACAACTCTCCATCTTCATCCTCTCATGCTCTGTCTGATCCACAGATTTATCAAAGTATTGTTGGAGTCTTACAATATGTCACTATCACACGCCCTGATATTACTTTTGTAGTAAATCGTGCTTGTCAATTCATGCATGCTCCAACTGAACAAAATTGGGATAATGTAAAAAGAATACTTCGCTATCTCAAAGGTACTATTCTACATGGTCTTCTTTTATATCGTCAATCGTCTCGAGATTTACATGCCTATAGTGATGCGGATTGGGCAAGTTCTCCTGAAGATAGACGCTCTACTAGTGGATATGAAATATTTCTTGGACGAAATCTTATCTCATGGAATTCAAAGAAGCAACCTACGGTATCTCGTTCAAGTACTGAGGCAGAATATAAAGCTATAGCAAATACAACGTCTGAAATTATTTGGCTTCAATCACTTCTCTCTGAACTTCATCTTGCATCAAATATTGCACCAAAAATTTGGTGCGACAATATTGGAGGAACATATCTCACAGCAAATCCAATCTTTCATGCTCGTACAAAACATGTGGAAATTGATTTTCATTTTGTTCGTGAACGTGTGGCAACTCAACAATTATCCGTCTCTTATATCTCTGCTGAGGATCAAATTGCTGATATCTTTACTAAGCCATTATCCAGATAACGTTTCAACAAGTTAGCAAGCAAACTCAACGTCAAAGATCTCCCGTTATGTTTGTCGGGGGGTAAAAGAGATATAAGAGAATTGACCGGATCAAATCATCAAATCAAATCAAATTAGTTTTAGGATTATTCTAATAATTCTGTTATAATTATTAGAATAATTCTCAGAATAATTTTTAGAATTATTCTGTTATTTATTAATTGGTTAATTGATCGAGTACTTGTTTAAACCCTATATATTGTATTATCTTGAGGGCAAGTATCAACAAACAATAAAATTAATTATTACTCTCCTATTTTATCTTCTTTCTATTCTTCTTTTAACATGAATTGCACTAAATCAAATTGACTCGTGTGTGAGCATAACCTACATGAGTCAAATGTTGGATCGATAGAGACAAAATTTATCCAAGCTAATGAACTAACGTTTTACCACATGAATATTTTTACTTGTTATTCAAATATAATAGATGCATTAATCGATCATTAATGAAGAATTTATAATAGATGCATTTGAGCTGGACGGGTTAATGGATAGTAAATGACTTTAATTCGATCATTGAATACTGCAAGGGTTTTTAAAAAAAATGATTAACCAAGTTGGGTAAGGTCGATCCTAGGGTAACCAGCCTGGCCCCACGGAACTTTTCCACTAGCTACCAGGGTAAATCGGGAAGTGCTCGCAGCAGACAACCCAAGAGCCCAACATCCTTTAGTTGCGTGCCCCATTTGGAGGAAAAATTTCTTCAAATTCGCCATAGCTGGGACTCGAACCATGGGTGCATAGAAGGATGTAAATCCACATTAGTCTCACATTAGAAGTTTCTTGACTCTATTATTGATTTAAATTGTCACATATATATTTATATTGTGAACATATGTATAGGGAGAGACTCTTTCTCATGCGTGAGTGCATAAAAGGATGTAAATCCAGGGTCTAAATTGTACTAAATCAAGTTGACTCTGTGTAAGCATGACTTACGCAGGTCAAATGTTGGATCGATGGAGACAAAATTTATCCAAGTGAATGAACTAACATTTTACCACCTGAATATTTTTACTTGTTATTCAAATATAATAGATGCATTAATCAATGATTAATGAAGAATTTATAACCTCCAGACATTTGAACGGGATGAGTTAATGGATAGTAAATGACTTTAATTCGATCATTGAATACTGCAAAGGTTTAAGTTCCTATATAAGGAGGTTGTGATCAAGAGTAAGAGAGAGAGAGCGAATAGCAAAAATTTTCCTCCATCGTCGTTCTCCCAAATCTGCTCTCCGCCATGCAATTTCGCTTGGTAGTTTGCTTACGATAGTAATCAGGTACTTTCTTAGTTTGTCACGAACAACCAATGTTTAGTTATGTCTGTGGTTCTGCCGTTGTATCCTAGGAAACGAATGTCCATCATAACCTTAAAGTACAATAAAAAAAAGGATGAATCTGTTTTGAGAAAATGCCTGAAAGCAGGTCTCAACATCTTCGTATCTGCACTCGAGAGTCAAAAGTCTGCACTTGGACTCTGTAGTCAGACCTCTACGCTCGGGAGTCTATACTAGAGTCATCAATTTGGGTTGTGCCCGCCAAGTTGACCCGCCCCGCCAAACAATTTAAGCGGGTTGAATTAGTATTTTATCAGCCCAAACCCACCGCGGGTCGACCCGCCTAAGCCTGCGACCCGCGCACACGACCCGCGCAAGTCAACTCGTGACGGGCTTGGGCTGACCCGCGGGTTGAGAAACACATGTAAGCTAAG
This sequence comes from Zingiber officinale, assembly GCF_018446385.1. Taxonomy (NCBI): domain Eukaryota; kingdom Viridiplantae; phylum Streptophyta; class Magnoliopsida; order Zingiberales; family Zingiberaceae; genus Zingiber; species Zingiber officinale. The sequence goes on from NC_055988.1 coordinate 163,464,468, forward strand.
TTTTTTTTATTAATTTATTATCTTTCTTTGTAGAGTAAAGGAGTCGAGTGAAAGCCGCACACATAACCAATAAATTAATACGTTTTTTTGGCCTTTTGTGCTACATAAGACCAGAGATATTCTACAGACAAATCGTACTTTAGAAGCTTCCAACATGTCTAATCACAGAGATTTATAGGCTTATTTTAGGAAAGGTATCGGGGTCACTTTATTATTTACCCTTTTTTAGAAGTGCCTCGTGATTCGTACATAGACATAATCGTGGTGGCAAAAGACGAATACGTTTGCCCCCAACACCCCCGCCAACCCATCCCAAGGCTAACATGAAAGACGCAAATCATGGGCGACTACTAGCCTTTGGAATAACGACTAATACATAAGAGAGACATTTACCTTAACTTTACATAAATTCAAAATCCAGATTTCATGATGATAATACTTCATGCGCTCATCACTAGATTGTCCCGAAAGGACTCGTACATAGACATAATCGTGACATTATAAAAGAAAATCGTCACCTGTAGGCAAGGATATGCGAGCCTATATTTTTTAACACGCATTTTATTATATTCTTTTCCCTATTCCTCTTTAAAAACTCGATTACTGATTTAAGAAGGATCGTCAGAAAACTGTTTTCTAACTCGATGCTAACACGCTCTGTGATAGCATAAAGTTTTTCTTTACTTAATAATAGCGCTATATTTTTAGTCAATCATAATTTATGATCTTCCCATAGGATCAATAGACTTTTTAATTAGATACACATAGATAAATCCGTTAAATTAATATTATTGTCCTTAGAAACTTTTAGATTTGGGTCAAAATATTTTAAAGATTTTCTTGATTCTTAATTAAAATAATTATATAATTTTTAAAATTTGATATTATATAATTCTCAAGCGATAAACATGACCCATCCAGGTCATACGTGAATTCCAGGGAGGAATCGGCCCCTCTTAGGGTCCCACCTCGACGGCGACGCTCGCCACGGTCACCTTCCGCCACAATGTCGGCGGGCCACCACCGGCAATCCGTGCAATTGACCTGCCGCCCAATCCCATTCCTCACAGCCGGATCGCCTTTACCCTCTCAGCCAATCCCCTTCCAGATATCTCCCTCCGCCTCTGGAGATCGACGTCGATGCCACTCTCAAAAGCGCATCCGCCGGGCCCGCCGCCCTCCCTGCCACCATCATATTAAACTAATTATGAGGGCAAAGGTAGAATTTTGTAGCCCTCCGAGAGCATGTCGCCGGCGATGAGGCATAGCGCCGCCGTGGGTGCCAAAACAGCGCGGGCATGCGACGGGTGCCTGCGCCGCCGCGCCCGGTGGTTCTGCGAGGCCGACGAGGCCTTCCTCTGCCAGGCCTGCGACGTCTCGGTCCACTCCGCTAACCCCCTCGCACGCCGCCACCAACGCGTCCGCCTCAACACCGCCTCCTCCCTCGAGCCCCCTTCTTCTCCCCCCGCGTGGCTCCATGGCTTCACCCGCAAGCCCCGAACGCCGCGCGGCAAGCCGCTGGGGATCTCCAAGGCCGAGCCCCTTGTGCCGGACCTCGAGGCCATGGCCGTGGCGGATGAGGAGGAGTTGGACGAGCAGCAACAGCAACAGCAGCTCCTCTACTGCGTGCCCATCCTGGACCCTGTTATCGACGAGCTCTGCTTGCATCCCCTGTTCGCCGACGACGCAAACGCTTCCGGCGAGGAGGTGAAGCCGGCGACTGAGGCAACAGGGGAACTGTGCTTGCCTGGGTCCTCCTCCGACGCCTTCGCAGGGCTTCACCCGTCGGAGATGGACCTCGCGGAGTTCGCTTCCGACATGGAGACTTTGCTCGGCCGGGGTCTCGGCGATGACTGCTTCTCCATGGCCGAGCTGGGATTGTTGGGAGAGGATGAGGAGGGGAGGCGAAAGGTGAAGGAGGAGATGGAGTTAGACGGCGGCGACGCGGCTTGTGATTACAGAGTCGACGCCGAGCTCGGTTCGGCTGCGATGGTTGCGGAAGTGGAGGAGGAGAACCCGTTGGAAAATCCGAGGATCAATCTGAGACTGGACTACGAGGCCGTGGTCGTGGCCTGGTCTTCTAACGGATGCTCGCCGTGGATGGACGGCGGTCGACCGGAGCTCGACCCCAACAGATTACTATGGCCGGAACTCCACGTAAGAAACTAATCGAGCCTCCTTAATTACGTACGGTTTCAAAAATCTCATCTTTCTCAAACTCTGCTTCACGTTAGATGACGGCGGGAGACGGAGGAAGCGCGGAAGTGACGTACTACCCCCTGGGAGTGGCGGCGGCGGTGACGGTGGACGAGGGGAGGGAGGCGCGGGTGTCGAGGTACCGGGAGAAGCGGCGGACGAGGCTGTTCTCCAAGAAGATCCGCTACGAGGTGCGGAAGCTGAACGCGGAGAAGCGGCCGAGGATGAAGGGCCGCTTCGTGAAGCGGGCGTCGGCCTTCCCGGCTACCGGTGCACCAGCTGTTTCCTTGTTTTACAGATGAAACTCCGACGATAGGTATCTGCTGCAGATTTACTACGCATATCGGTATCTACTGTAAGAGGGCAGGTTCACCTCTGCCTCATGAAGCCTTCTCTTCTTCCATGGAAGAACAGCTCAAGGTTTCCCTCTCTAAATAGCAAAAAAACAAAGGATATGAGATTTGTTGCTATACACTACATCTGCATGCTGAATGATATCAGATATCTTGCTCACTATCAATCCATGTCTATGATATTGTAAATACTTTGACCATGGTGAATTATTAAAGATTAGGAGTATTTTGTGCATGGTTTCTTTTCATTTTTTTTTTCTTTCGAATTCATCAACATCGATGGCTGGAGGGAGGTGTTTTAGTTCTACTTCTACGTGAAAAAAATGGAACTTTACGACAATAATTTAGTCAATCGTAGATTAGAAGAGGCCTTATTAATCGCAAACACTTGCGAGGATCTTTTGCTCTGTTATAAATGAAGTCTTTGGTGATGGATCCATTGAAGTTCAATATTGTAGCTTCAAATTGTTGCTCCTAATTGCCCCTCTAAATCCTTTGCCTTGTATATATATTGTTCTAGTCGTCCTCTACCCTTCCCGCCGTTTCCTCCTAGTCACCTCCCTTTTCCTTTCCTACTCCTAATCCTCCTCTAGTTAGAACGTACTCTAAGGTCGATCACTACAAGAATACAAAAGAATTATGGAACAGTATGATTGAGCTACATCAGGGTAAATATGATGTGGAGCTAGTCGATAGTGATCTCTGAAGAATGCAACTCATGGCATTCAATATATGAGATGGAGGGATCGGAACCCAAATTCATTTAGAGTAAAAAAAAAACGATCATTAGACTAGTTGCTAACTAAGATCAATGGATTTCTAAGTATTCCTTAATGGACATCAAAGGAGGATGAATACTCGGTGTCCAAGGATTTAGAAGTTTACCCATGCGAGAATATGTTATTAACAATGAGTTTGCATAAGGCCACCCACATTAATGTAAGCCTAGGAAGAAAGACATTATTTTGCCCCTATAGGTGTGGACTCTTGAGTATAAGTTGTGATCTGAATTTAATCAATAGATAAATTAGGAAGGAAGGAAGGAAGGAAGGCCGTGTATCTATCATAGAAACAGAAAGATATTATTAGTGATAATGTCCTAAAACAATTGGATTGCTGAAAGAGAATTGTTATATAATGTACTTGCATATTATAATTAATGAAAGTATGCTTTTACTAATTGATCTCATTAAGTTTGTTAATGATAATCAAAAGAGATGTAAGACAATCCTGAAGTATTTAGCGCTACATATATATATATATATATATATATATATATATATATATATATATATATATATATATATAGACTCCCTCAGCTTGGTAACTCGACCCTTTTCCCTACCTCTTGATCCGGGCACGGACTCACCCTCCTAATAGTGGAGTACGTGGGTAACACGATCATTGGAAGACATGCAATGACTAGGGACACGGATGAAGGTACGAGGGCCCATGTTGCAACCCCATGATCTGAACATGGGGTTCATGCACACATAAGCCACAAAACTCTACTACTTTCTAAGGTTTTCTCCCAACCATTCCTCTTCTAACTTAAGTATTGGAGTGGTCGTGCCAAGCGCAACCTTGTATAACCTTTTGCTGAGTATTGCAAAGATCTCGGGAGCTTTCTTTGTCACTTGTTCATTAGGAATTCTCCCTACCACAGTTGCTCTCTGTTAACTTATCCAGCAACAATTTCAAACAAAAACAAATTGACATCGTCTGTGGGAAGTGCTTGAGCTAAGACGTTGAGATGATGGGCACCAGGAGAACTATCAAGAACCCTAACTACACAAGCGACAGAGGACATTGTGAGACTATCACCATGATGAGAGAAGATTTCAAGTGATTAGTCGACCAAAAGGTGCAAGATATATTGCAAAGACGCCCTCCAGTGAATTGGGCTCTCGAAGGAGTGCCCTCCGCCTTGGCCGAGGTACCTCCTCTCCCCAATCGAATGTAGTCGGATCTGGTTGGCCCTCCTCTCGCCGTATTTGTAAAATCACCAAACTAGAATAGCGATTGCACTAGAGGAGCACTCAGACAAATCGATGGCGGGAGAGAGAACGCCTTGAAATCTCAACAAAGGCAAACTACTCTTATCCGTAGAAGAGAGGGACTCCCAGAGTACTCCTTTCTTGAGTCATGTCTTGGAGGATGAACTGTTGTGTCACTTCCGATCACCTTAGCTCAGAGAGCATATGGGTTAGTCGATCCTGAGGACCACTTGCGTCAGTTTGAGAACACCTTTCTATTGTATCAATAGCTCAGCTAAGTGATGGTTTAGCAGACTTCCACCCTATTCTATTTGATCTTTCGACGACTTCAAGACAACCTTCCTACATCATTTCACCAGCAACAAGCAGTACCATAAAACACCCCTCAATTTGTTAGCCATAAAGCAGAAGACTTTGAGGGAATATATTTAGTGGTTCAATCGAGTCACCTTGGATGTCTCCTCTGCCACCTCGGAGGTGCTAATGAGTGTCTTCTCTCAAGACCTATTGAAAGGAGATTTCTTTTGCTCTCTAGCGAAGAAACCCCTGATGGATTTTGACCATCTCTTGGGCTGAGTCGAGAAATACATCAATGTGGAAGAAGTCCATTCGTAAGAAGGAGAGAGGTAGGCGTGCTGACACTAGTGGTCACTCGACCTGAACATATGGCTCCCCAACCCTCTCTTTAAAATAGGGAGCCACACTTGCCTCATCAGTATTTGCCTGCCCAAAGGGGAGAGAGAACAGTGCAGACTATAGATACAGTTCCTGGTAAAATCGAAGAAATTTAGATATTTCCACAATGGTATGATGTTATCCACTTTGAGCATAAACCATCATGATTTTATTTTTTAACTTTACCCAAAATGTCTCATACCAATGGAGATATTTTTCCCTTATAAGTTCATAATCTTTCCCATATATTTTCAATGTGGGACGTTGTTTGCAACCTTACAACTCCAACAATCCCTCCCTCAAATGAAGGACCGCATTATAGGAGATCTAGTGGTCGGCTAGAAGGGGGTTCAATAGCTTGGACACCGCCAAGTTGATTACTTCTCTACAAGAAGGTTAGTTCATAGCGGAATATACTAAACAAAACAATGAGAGCAAACAAGAAAGAACACAAACGCTAACACGATTCCTTTACGTTGTTTAGAGATTGCTTGCTCCTACTCCACGACTTGTCCTTGAGGTGGGCGAACCCTGAATCCTTCGGTGGATTAGTCCCCGGTAATCTCCGACTAGATCTTACTCCTTCTCGGTGGAATACAACCTCTCACAAGGCTCTCTTCCTCTTACAAGATGAACTTACTGTTGGTTGCTACTCGGAAAACCTAGAGGTTCCACTGTACAAAATTTTATACAAAGATCTGAACATTTTCCTAGCTACCATGTGTTCTTTTAAATTAAATTTTGGATCGCCTGCGGAACTTAACACGTTTGATCCAAAACTTAATCTATTTGTTCTTTTAGGTTTTGACTTGGATCTCCTGCGGAACTTAACATGTTCGACCCAAGTCACCTTAAGTTATTAATTCCATTAAATATTAATTTCCATAATTGGTTCCCAGTACTGACGTTCCGAGTCACATGGCCTTCTTGGATATGGGAGCAACCACCACCGACTAGACAAAACATTTTATAGAAATCTAATATTTAATTTCCTAAAATAACTTTAGGTTAACCAAAAAGAACAATCAAAACACAAGGAAAAAAAAACAAAAGAACACAACTTCGAAAAACATATTCGAAATACTAGAACGTAAGCCTCTTGTATTTGGTATTATTTCCATAAATAACTAGCATGATGCGGAAAAGAAAAATTACTAGTTATACCTTCTAAAAAGACCTCTTGATCTTCTACCGTATTCCTCTTCTAACCTCGGACGTTGTGTGGGCAACGATCTTCCGAGATGAGAAACCACCAACCACCTTCTTCTCCTCCTAGCTAGGTTCGGCCAACAATAAGGAAGCTTCACCAAGGAAGAAGATCAAAACACCAACCAAGCTCCAAGAGATGATAGCTTTCTCTCCTTCTTCTTCTTCTTCTCCAAGTAGTATCCGGCCACCACAAGAGCTCCAAGGGGAGAGAGAGGTTCGGCCACCACAAGAAGAAGAGAGGGAGAGGATGATGGCCGGCCACATCAAGGAACAAAAGAGGGAGAGAAATAATAGAGGTTGTCTCTCATGAAGGCACCCTCACCCCTTCTTTTATATTCTTTGGCCTAAGCAAATTAGGGAATTTAATTACAATAAAATTTCCTTAACATGATTTAATTGAGAAAAATAAAATAAAATTTTCCCAATTAAATTCTAATGGTCGGCCACATCATGAAATCAAATTAGACAAGTTTCAATCAACAATTAAAACTTCCTAATTTGTTTCCAGAAATTTTAAAATTAAAATTTCTCTTCAAAATCTCTTCATGGTTGATAAAAAGAAATTTCTATAATTTTAATTTTACAACATGTGAATAATTTTTAAAGAGAAAATAAAATATCTCACCAATCTACAAATAAGGAAAGAGATCTAATCTCTTTCTTTAATCTTTTGTAGATCTTTTACAAGAGAGATAATTTAATTTTAATTATCTTTAATAAATTATATCTTCCACATAATAAAAATTAAAATTCTTTTTTAATTTAATTTGGCCGGCCCCTCTAGCTTGGGTTCAAGCTAGGGTCGGCCACCCCAATTTATACCTAGGCCGACCCTAGCTTGGTTCCCAAGCTAGCTTGGCCGGCCCCCTTTAGGTGGGTATAGAAGGTGGGTATAGGTGGGTATAGTACTCTATAAATAAGAGGCTACGATAGGGACCGAGAGGAGGAATTGATTTTGGTCTCCCGATAAAATTAAGCATCCCGTGTTCGCCCCGAACACACAACTTAATTTTATCAATAATAATTCATTCCACTAGAGAACTATTATTGAACTACCGCACCAATCCCAAATTATATTTTTGGGCTCCTTATTATGAGTGTGTTAGTCTCCCTGTGTTTAAGATATCGAATGTCCACTAATTAAGTGAGTTACTGACAACTCATTTAATTAATATCTTAGTCCAAGAGTAGTACCACTCAACCTTATCATCATGTCGGACTAGGTCCACCTGCAGGGTTTAACATGACAATCCTTATGAGCTCCTCTTGGGGACATTATCAACCTAGTATCTCTAGGACACAGTTTCCTTCTATAATCAACAACACACACTATAAGTGATACCATTTCCCAACTTATCGGGCTTATTGATTCATCGAACTAAATCTCACCCATTGATAAATTAAAGAAATAAATATCAAATATATGTGCTTGTTATTATATTAGGATTAAGAGCACACACTTCCATAATAACCGAGGTCTTTGTTTCTTTATAAAGTCAGTATAAAAGAAACGACCTCAAATGGTTCTACTCAATACACTCTAAGTGTACTAGTGTAATTATACAGCCAAGATAAACTGATACCTAATTACACTACGACCTTCCAATGGTTTGTTCCTTTCCATCTTGGTCGTGAGCTACTGTTTGTAATTTATAAGGTACTGATAACATGATCTTCTGTGTGTGACACCACACACCATGTTATCTACAATATAAATTAATTGAACAACTACATTTATCACAAATGTAGACATTTGACCAATGTGATTCTTATTTCTAGATAAATGTTTTATACCAAAAGCTAGGCTTTTAGTATACATTCTAACAATCTCCCACTTATACTAAAAGACTAAGCTGCCATACATCTGATTCCCATGCCTTTCAAAAAGCTCTTGCCTTAAGGACCTTAGGTTATCATCTGATGCAATCTAGGCGGCAACAACTTCTCCTCGTTATACAATTTCTCGTATTGGGTAGTACTTGCGCTCTATTGTGTTTACTTGCCTTATAGACTCATGATTTCTTCGAGTTTGCTACTGCACCATTATTATTACAATAAATTGTAATAATCTTTGGACAAACTAGAAATCATATCTAAGTCTATCTTGAGGTTATTAAGTCATTCATCTTTTATGGCTACCTCAGAGGCTTGCCATATACTCAGCTTCTATGGTGGAGTCCAGAAAAACACCTATGCTTATCACTCTTCCATAGTTATGACTTTTCCTCCTAAAGTAAACACAAAACCCCGAGGTTGACTTATTATTGTTTCTATCCGATTGGAAGTCAAAATCCATGCAACCCACAAGAACCAAATTAACTGCCTTGTGAGCTAGCATATAATCTCTAGTGCCTCTAAGGTACTTCAATATATGCTTTACTGCAGTTCACTGTCCTTGTCCAGGGTTACTTTGATATCTGCTAACTATGCCCTTGGCAAAACAGATTTCTGATCTCATGCATAGCATACATTAGTCTTCCGACAGCCGAAGTATAAAGAACTGCCTTTATTTCCTTTATCTCCTTTGATGTCTACAGAGACATATCTTTAGATAAAGTTACTCCATCTTGAAAAGGTAAGAAACCTTTCTTGGAGTTTTGCATGCTTAAAACGAGCAAGGATTTTTCCGATGTATGAAGCTTGGGATAAGTAAAATATTCTTTTCTTGCGATCCCTTATTACTTTGATCTCAAGAATATATACATTCTCCCAAGTCCTTTATATCAAATTATTTGGACAACCATACCCCTACTTCTGACAACATTTTGATATTATTTCCAACTACCAAAAATGCTATCTACGTATAGTACAAGAAATACCACCACGTTTCCATCACATCTTTTGTATACACAAGACTTATCCGTTTACTCAATAAATCCATAGGTCTGGATTACTTTGATAAACCGGATATTCCAAGACCTTGAAGCTTTGCCTCAGTCCATAGACTGACTGAGCTTGCACACAAGATGCTCTTAGCCCTTTGCAATGAACCCTTCTGGTTGCTTTATATGGATGCTTTCATCAAGACTTCCATTAAGGAATGCTGTCTTGACATCCACTTGCCAAATAGATAAAAGAATCCGGATAGACTTAAGCATGACTACCAGTGAAAAAGTTTCCTTTTTCATCAAGCCTTGATTTGAAAGTTACTACCTTCCTTTCTATCCCTCTTTTCCTATTATAGACCTTTTAACACCCAAAGGCTTTTACACCATTTGGTGGTTCTACAAGCTTCCAGATTTTATTAGAATACATATATTCTAATTCTGTTATTCATTACTCTTTTCCAAGATGTTGCATCTTTATCTTGGAGTGTTTCGTCATATGTCCGGAGATCAGGTTCATGTCCTCCAGGGATCGAGTCCAAAAACTCTCCCAAAACATGAATCTTTTTAGGTTGCCTAACAACCCTCCCACTACGACAAGGCACTTTCTGTAATTGTGTATCATTTGTGATATGTGTTGCAGTTTCCTTGTGGTATCTCATCTTGTACAGTTGGTACTAGATTAGACATGTCTTTTATTATTTCCTTAAGAACAAATTTTTCTTATGGGCACATGGTTTATTACATAGTCCTTTTCTAAAAATCGGTCATTGATGCTAACAATGACCTTCTGATTTTTAAGACTATAAACCTACTTTCATTTCTCTAGGATAACCCACAAACAAGTGAATTCCTGTCCAACTTATCATTGTCTCTCTTCTGCATATGTGCTGGACTACCCGAATCCGAATATGCTTCGAAATAGGCTTACGCCTATTCAGCAATTCTATATGAGTAGAGAGTTCTGTCTTTGGAAGGTACTATATTCATTTCCGTTTCCAGAGTATATCCTTAAAATGATTTTGGTAATATTCTAAATAACTCATCAATCTACTTATTTCCATAAGAGTCCTATACCTTCCTTTTTCTACACCATTTTGTTAGGGTATACCAGGTGCAGTTAGTTGGGATTGAATCCCTACTTCTGATAAGTGACTCCTAAATTCTCCCAAGAGGTACTTGCCACTACGATCTTACCATAGTGACTTTTACTTTAACATTTCTCCGCATCAGCCTTGTACTCTTTGAACTAATCAAAGTACTTAGTCTTGCGGTACATTAAGTAAATTTATTTGTATCTTGAATAATTGTCTATAAAATAGATGAAATATTCAATACTACCTCTTGTCTGGATAGTCATAGGATCACACAAATCAGAATGAACCAATTTCAACATATCTTTGACTCCATACCCCTTAGACTTAAAAGCTTCTTGGTTATTTTTCCTTCCAAGTAAGACTCGTAGGTTGGAAAGATTTCCACTACTAATGAACCCAAAATTTCATCAGCTACCAATGAATCCTATTCAAGTTAATATAACCTAGCCTTAGAAGCCAAAGATATAATTGGTTCATTTTCGAAGGTTACTTTCTCTTAAAGTTAGAAGATGTGTTACTAATTACATTTGTTGCATCGTGAGAGTTATTGGATTTATAAATTGCCAACCAACGTACCAGAACAGATAACTTCCCTCTTTTTTTTAATAACAACTTTGTTATTAAAAGAGGCAGAATATCAAGTTCTTTGAATAGTTTAGAAACTGAAAACTAGTTATTTCTAAACTTGGTGCGTAAAGACAATTACTCAAAAATCCATGTTTTATTCTTATCAAAAGATAAATATCTCCCACTGCAACATTTCTCTTATTAGAGTTATAAGATGTGTTTTAATTTTCATTTAGTTGCCGGGTTTCCCTGCAATGAATTGCGGACATGATTAATGGCATCTGTATCTACACTCCAGGTTCTGGTAGATAACACCACTAAACATGTTTCAACTAATGAATTAAATACACCTATATTGTTCTTAGTTCTAAGAAGACAGTTTACCTTAATGTCCAAGTTCTATTTCCAATCATTACAATTAGGATTACTAAGTCTTTCTTATAGTATGACTACTAGGGGATTGACAAACATTTTAAATCCTAAGAATCACAAAAATACTTGGTCAAGATCAACTCCATAAAAATTCCCATGAATTTTGTATGCCACGATAGTGTGGACGTATACAAAATCGAAGAGAAGATTTTATTCATTAATTTTATTATCTCGTCAACTTTACTTTATGACGAATAAAATTAATAGTTGATCTGTCTTTGATCAAATATTTGGTCAAAAACTTTTGAATTTAAAAAAAAATATTGATTCCTCAAACAATATTATTTAAATTCACCAACACCTCAAACACTGTGAATTTTGTATGCCACGTTAGTGTGGACGTATACAAATTAAACATTTGTAAAAGGAGGGTTTTAACCCATTAATTTTATTATCTTGTCAACCTAACTTTTTGACAAATAAAATTAATAGTTGGTATCATTTGGTCACACAAATAATAGCAGTGACTCCGATGGGGAGGATACTATTAGATGTGTCTAAGTGTATACCATTACTTGACAGTAAGTCCATTAATAAGATTATGCCCCTTCCGTTGGGGAAGATCACACGCTCTTAATTAACTTCCTATAGTCATCCAAAAATGGAAGTCTGTTCTAGTGATCCACAAACAAGCTCACCTGTTATGGAGGAAGGCACTCAGAGCCAACGCGCAAGCTTGTTTGCATCACTTACAAACCAGTAATGGAAACCATGGGATTTACTTACAAAACCCTCTCCCACTTAGTTATTTATAAATGAGGAATTTTAACTATGCTAGCCTACTAAATATATAAACTAACATGCACACACAACACAATATAAAAGCAATAAATAGAAAATCTAATTTTCAACTATTATGACTTTTATCTCTTGTTGTCCTCTGTGTGTTGTCATCCCAAGCTGCTGCCATATTTGGCCACTGCCATCCATCTTGCTCCTAGTTTCGCTGCGCCTCTGGTCCTTAGAAGGTTCCACGCTTTGCAAGATTCGATCCGCGACATAAATAGAATTTTACATTTTGATCCTATATTCCTCGAAGGAATGTACATGTAAATTAGATCGAACATAAAATAAAATTTACATCCATCGATCCTATATTCCATAAAAGGAATGTACATATAACTAGATCAAAAATAAAATCCTAATAAAACTAAATACAGCTCCTGCTGTATTTTATAATACAATCATGCACACATAATAAAATGCCCTTGACATGTCCAAGGGTCCAATCACACACATAATAACTATAAGCCATAATAGTTGGATCATGCATCCACAAAGTTAGCACATCCTACTATTAACCTGCCTAAATTATGTATGACATGTGCATAATTAAACTAATACCAAATACACAGAGGCAAAACCCTAGCTCTGATACCAATTGTTGGTTGCTACTCGGAAAACCTAGAGGTTCCACTGTACAAAATTTTGTACAAAGGTCTGAACCTTTTCCTAGCTACCATGTGTTCTTTTAAATTAAATTTTGGATCGCCTGCGGAACTTAACACGTTTGATCCAAAACTTAATCTATTTGTTCTTTTAGGTTTTGACTTGGATCTCCTGCGGAACTTAACATGTTCGACCCAAGTCACCTTAAGTTATTAATTCCATTAAATATTAATTTTCATAATTGGTTCCCAGTACTGACGTGGCGAGGCACATGTCCTTCTTGGATATGGGAGCAACCACCACCGACTAGACAAAACCTTTTATAGAAATCTAATATTTAATTTCCTAAAATAACTTTAGGTTAACCAAAAAGAACAATCAAAACACAAGGAAAAAAAATAAAAGAACACAACTTCGAAAAACATATTCGAAATACTAGAACGTAAGCCTCTTGTATTTGGTATTATTTCCATAAATAACTAGCACGATGCGGAAAAAAAAAATTACTAGTTATACCTTCTAGAAAGACCTCTTGATCTTCTACCGTATTCCTCTTCTAACCTCGGATGTTGTGTGGGCAACGATCTTCCGAGATGAGAAACCACCAACCACCTTCTTCTCCTCCTAGCTAGGTTCGACCAACAATAAGGAAGCTTCACCAAGGAAGAAGATCAAAACACCAACCAAGCTCCAAGAGATGATAGCTTTCTCTCCTTCTTCTTCTTCTTCTCCAAGTAGTATCCGGCCACCACAAGAGCTCCAAGGGGAGAGAGAGGTTCGGCCACCACAAGAAGAAGAGAGGGAGAGGATGATGGCCGGCCACATCAAGGAACAAAAGAGGGAGAGAAATAATAGAGGTTGTCTCTCATGAAGGCACCCTCACCCCTTCTTTTATATTCCTTGGCCTAAGCAAATTAGGGAATTTAATTACAATAAAATTTCCTTAATTTCCTTGACATGATTTAATTGAGGAAAATAAAATAAAATTTCCCCAATTAAATTCTAATGGTCGGCCACATCATGAAATCAAATTAGACAAGTTTCAATCAACAATTAAAACTTCCTAATTTGTTTCCAGAAATTTTAAAATTAAAATTTCTCTTCAAAATCTCTTCATGGTTGATAAAAAGAAATTTCTATAATTTTAATTTTACAACATGTGAATAATTTTTAAAGAGAAAATAAAATATCTCACCAATCTACAAATAAGGAAAGAGATCTAATCGCTTTCTTTAATCTTTTGTAGATCTTTTACAAGAGAGATAATTTAATTTTAATTATCTTTAATAAATTATATCTTCCACATAATAAAAATTAAAATTAAAATTCTTTTTTAATTTAATTTGGCCGACCCCTCTAGCTTGGGTTCAAGCTAGGGTCGACCACCCCAATTTATACCTAGGCCGACCCTAGCTTGGTTCCCAAGCTAGCTTGGCCGACCCCCTTTAGGTGGGTATAGAAGGTGGGTATAGGTGGGTATAGTACTCTATAAATAAGAGGCTACGATAGGGACCGAGAGGAGGAATTAGTTTTGGTCTCCCGATAAAATTAAGCATCCCGTGTTCGCCCTGAACACACAACTTAATTTTATCAATAATAATTCATTCCACTAGAGAACTATTATTGAACTACCGCACCAATCCCAAATTATATTTTTGGGCTCCTTCTTATTATGAGTGTGTTAGTCTCCCTGTGTTTAAGATATCGAATGTCCACTAATTAAGTGAGTTACTGACAACTCATTTAATTAATATCTTAGTCCAAGAGTAGTACCACTCAACCTTATCATCATGTCGGACTAGGTCCACCTGCAGGGTTTAACATGACAATCCTTATGAGCTCCTCTTGAGGACATTATCAACCTAGTATCTCTAGGACACAGTTTCCTTCTATAATCAACAACACACACTATAAGTGATACCATTTCCCAACTTATCGGGCTTATTGATTCATCGAACTAAATCTCACCCATTGATAAATTAAAGAAATAAATATCAAATATATGTGCTTGTTATTATATTAGGATTAAGAGCACACACTTCCATAATAACCGAGGTCTTTGTTTCTTTATAAAGTCAGTATAAAAGAAACGACCTCAAATGGTTCTACTCAATACACTCTAAGTGTACTAGTGTAATTATACAGTCAAGATAAACTGATACCTAATTACACTACGACATTCTAATGGTTTGTTCCTTTCCATTTTGGTCGTGAGCTACTGTTTATAATTTATAAGGTACTGATAACATCATCTTCTGCATGTGGCACCACATACTATGTTATCTACAGTATAAATTAATTGAACAACTACATTTATCACAAATGTAGACATTTGACCAATGTGATTCTTATTTCTAGATAAATGTTTTATACCAAAAGCTAGGCTTTTAGTATACATTCTAACACTTACGTTTAGGAGGAAGAGAAAGACTTGGAAGCTTTGGACAGAGACTTAGGATTTATTCAATGAGCATAAGTAACCTCCTTCATGTCCCAAAGCTCTTCTTAAATAAGAGAAGAGAGTTGATTACAGTATCAACTCATCTGGCATCAGTTGACTGGTATTTCCATCAGTCGACTGATGCTACCGTTGGGCTGTGGCCAACAGCTACATCGCAGAATGCCAACGGTCACAAACGACCACTTACCAGTCGATTGGTAAAAGTACCAATCGACTGGTCGCTGTTGGCTGAGTGAATAGAATGCTTCTGTTCGCTTCCAATGGACTGAGCAATCGACTGGACCAGTCAACTGCAACTTTCATCAGTCGACTGGTCCCGTTACATACTCACACTCATCTTCTCCGGAATCGTCCTTGAAGCCCTCTTCCTCGGCCTTCATCCCTTAGATGCACCCGAGCCCGTGGCTCCTCTCCGTGTCATCCTTCATATTGCCTTGAAGTCCGCTTCCCTCGGCTCAACTCCATTGCTCATCGTCTGGCGGTCCCTCGGATATCTCCCACATCATCCTTCACCGTCTCAAGGACTCGAGCCCTAGGATGAGCTTCCCAAGCTTAGCCACACCAAGCTCCTCATGTGTGTTTTACCAAGTCCTACATGACTCAAACACACATATCAAACCAATATGAAAGCCTAACTTAAACTTTTTGACACACATATCAAAACTATGATCGTACCGATTAAACTTAGGTCGATTACACCAACAATCTCCCCCTTTTTGATGTATGGTATATGTTTAAGTTAGATACAAATAATAACAACTTGAAAATTACAAGCATAGTATAAAACCTAAGCTCCCCCTTAACATATGCTCTATCACTCAATTTTCAAGTTTTGCACAAAATAGAGAAATAAAAGTTTCTAACTTAAACCTTCTCATTTCTCCCACTTTGACACCATAAAAAAAATTACACTTATCTTCCAAGTACACTATGGTATCAATGTTGACTTAAAAATACCCAAAATCAGCTTCTGAAAGTGCTAGAAAATAGCTACCAGTTGACTGATAACTGTTGCAGTCGAGTGACACAAAGTCAATCCCAATTTCAGCCTTTTGAAGCCAACTTATATAAAAAATTTCAGAAAATTCAAAAAATCATGAAATTTTGAACACATTTTTTTTTTATAATGTCCTTTAACTAGGAAACATATGTATTCATGAAAATTCATTATATTTTTAAAGTTTTGATAAAAACTCAAAAACTTTGAAAACAACTCAAATTCGTATCACTTTGAAACCTAGTTTTGCAATTATATGTTTCAAAATAGCTATGCCACAATAAATAAAATATAGAATTATTTTCAAAACATTTGAAATATCCAATTATGATCTATGGGCAAAATGCCCATTAATTATGATACATTTCATAACTCATCAAAATACCATAAATATAAGTGAATTATTAGTATCATCCTAGCATCTCACATCTATGTTTAAAATGATAAAGCAAGCCATTGTGAGATGAAATGAAGGTTGTAGGGATCGTTGGTTGGCTAGAAGGGGGGTTGAATAACCCTACACAAATTAAAACAAAACGAACCCTTATTAGACAATTAACTTAAATAAAGAACACTTACATAAATAAAATAAGAAATGAACTGAAAGACAGAGGCACCGAAATTTTACTTGGTTACAATCGGGGAAGTTGTTAATCCAAGGAGGTGAATGCGCACTAAAAATCTCCTTCAGGCGGAGAAGCCTCTTTACAGCATGAAGCACAGAAAGTGAGAAGCTAAATGGAAATTAAAGCGTGTATCACTATGTGAAAAATCTAGAATAGACTTCGGATATTATCCGAAGTAATAGGTAGATATTTACCGAAGTAGACACACGTGAAGTAAAAGGGTTAATTTTTTACTTCGACACACGATTACCGAAGTCTATCACCGGTCCAAAACCGGTTCAAAATCAGACCGTTTTCGAAGTAAAAAACCGCTATTACTTCATCAAGACCAGTAAAAATATCGAAGTAGTTGATGACATATTACTGCATAGGTTACATTGTCTGACGAAGTTTAAAGGAGTTACGACTTCACAATTGTTTATATTATAGTGTAGTAAATATATAATATTACTTCTACATATTTTAGCTTTATCGAAGTAATTGTTATTGTATTACTTCATCGTAGTATGGAAGTAGGAAAGCATATTTTACTACACTTCAACAATTTAAGTTAGCGCAGTAATACATACAAACGACTTCAACAATTTTAATCACGTGGCCAAGTAAATAGTTTCTTTAACTACGATAGTATTTAAATTTATTGAAGTCTTATGTGTTGTATTACTTCATCATTTTTATTTATAGTATCGAAGTAGTTGACTATATTTTACTACGATACAAATTTAATTGACAAAAGTGTATATCATAATATTTTGCTATAACACAATAGTTTTCATCACTAAAATTGAACAAATATCTATCAAATATAATCCAAAAGTGTATTCATAAAACAAATGTTTAACCACAACCCAAAAACTTTTTGTATCCATAAATCTTTAAATACAATCTAAAATTTGTAGCATAGCCTACACTTAGGCACCCACATAGAAATAGACGAATTCGCTCCATTCACTTCTGACTTCATCATTCTGAGATTGATTGTAATATTGTTTGTTTTTTGATGCTGCAAACTGAATCATTAACAAAAGTTTGAGGATCAATGAAAAATAAGTTAATATTTTATAAATAAAATATTTCATAAAAAAAATATTCACCTTCCTCTCCAATTGTGGATATTCATCTAAGACTATCTCTTTCATGTACCGCATCACACAATATCCACATTCAACGCCACCATTTTGTTTAAGATACCCTAATGAAATTGAAAATGTTATGCAAGAAGGAACAATCATAATAATAAGAATTATTAATTGATGTCTAAATACATAGTCACAATACATACTGTCAATTGTTTAAAACCTGGTCCTTTTGAAATACCCCTTGATGCATTGTATATCTTGACCCCACTACATTGTAAAAAATAGAAAATTATTTTTTCAATCTATAATGAATTGAATGCATTCAAAGTCAACATAAGTTACTACTTACTTGGTCACAATAGTTTGCCAAGCATGATCTCGGTTCCTGTTACTCAAAGAGTCCAATAAATATATCATATTATTATCTTCATTAATTATAGTCAAGATCCAATGGTACCTGCACAAATAAAAATATAACATTAACTAGCATGTAGTAGGAAATGATAAATAATTAAAATCTTACCCAATGTTATATGGGATGAAGCATATGGTATCTCTGTTCGATGCTCCCAACTGAGCAGCAATATGTTGTGATAATTTGCTACCTTCTTCACCCACACCGCATGTAGGTATGTGACCAGGATCCACAAATGACACATACTGGGCTCTATTTTCTTTCTTCAAGTATTTGTAAAGGTAACTGCAAGGTAATTGAAAGGTAATGACAAAGTAATGAAAAATATAAATATACGCCATGTAAACCAAAGCAAAAACATGTGAACAAATTTTGTGAACAAAGCAAAGCATGTGAACAAATATTGTATTTAACACATAACATACCCCATGTAAACCAAAATTTGTCTGACACCTATCTCTTTCATCTCCATAAAGTGTAAGATATCTTCTCTTAGCAACCATACACTTTAGGACGTCCAAACATAGCTTCATCAAATTCTATGTGTATGCTCTCATCTTTAGGCATCAATCTGATAACATATGAATAGATATACTTGCATGCCATCGACAAAGTTTTTTCAATTTCCTTGTACTTGTCCTGATCACCATGAACATCCGAAGGAGCAAATGATTGATGTTGCATATTCTTCTACAATATGTTAAAATATTCATATGAGTATTCAAATGATTAAGGTTTTTTCAAATATCAACTTTTCAAGAAAATTGAAAATACCTTCTTCGTTGGTAAAATGACCAACTCTTTAGGCCAAGCAACAATTGTTCCAACAGCATCATTGACGATTGTTGGTCCAGACCGAATTGGGATTGGAAGTTCTGCTTCTTCATCTAAGACAACATCAATAGATACCTTGAAATTCCCTTCCCCAAGTGCAACATGATGAATCAATATATTTGGGCCTCCTTTTGATAGTATTGTGCCATACGCCACCACATTTTCACGTTGTTTCACAGCCAAGTTACATTTTTTTCCCTATAAGAACAATAAGAAATTGTATATAAATATGTGAATTTGAAAACAAAAATTAATTTGACATAAAATTGAGAAATATAGAACCTCCAAGTTTGAAGTGCCACATTCATAAACCTCCACATCATCTCTCCAATTTGGGTCGTTCATGTTTGAGGACTTATTCGATATCACAACCTCACAAGTTTGATTATTAATGACCTTAGCAAGTTGAGCCTTCAATCTCTCTACTTCAACCTTCAAGCTCTTATTCTCCTCCGATTGTTCTTTGAAGTTATCGATCAAATCCTTTGGGACTAATTCCCTATTCTTTCTTGCAGTTTTAAAGTAGAGTTGGGGTTTTACGCATCCTCCCACACCTCTAACTCGTCCATAGTGTTCCTGATTTCCTAATGCAGTGGTTAATACATCGTTCATCCCAGAAGGTTTGAACTCTCCTTTCATCTTCTTTTCCAATAAGTCATCCTACAATTAGGGATGTAACAAATTAATCCAAAAATTCCAATATTATTTAGCTAGACAATATGAAAATTAGATAAAAATAAACATTTACAATTTTTTCAGCAACTTCTGCTATCTCCATATTTGTAATGTTGCCAGATTTGTCCTCACGAGCTTTACGCCAAAGCAACGATCTATCAACTTCCTCATTTTCAGCAATTAATTTTTTCTCCCTCTACAATTCCAAAAATGATCAGTTACATAATATTAAATACTTGCTTGAAAATGCCAAGTATAATGCATGGTAGCTTACCAATTCAGCCTCTAAGCCAATGTAGCTTTTGCGAGACAATCTGTGATGATATTTATAATGCATCGTTCGTTCTTTTTGCTTTTCATGAATAACCTACATAGAAAATACATTCAACAACAGCCAGCAAATGAACAAATTGCAAATTCACGAATAACCTGCACATGAATAAAAAAAACGAACAAAAAAAGGAACAGCAATTGAACAACCTGCAAATGAATAAAAAACATGCAAATGAATAACCTGCAAATGAACAAAAAATGACCAGCAATTGCAAATTCAAAAACACGTCCAGCACTTGCAAATTGGAAAAAAATGAAAAGCAATTGGAATGAACAAAAAACGAACATCAATTGCAAATGAACAAAAAACGAACAGCAATTGCAAATTCAAAAAAACGTCCAGCACTTGAATGAATATAATGAACAAAGAATTGCAAATTGGAAATGCTGGACGCACCATTACAAAAATTGTAAATTGGAGCTGAAGCAAATTGGGACGAGTTAGAGCTGAAGCAAATTGGGACAAATTGGAAATGCTGGACGCACCATTACGTGTAAGCATGAAGCATGAAGCATTTGAATATGAAGCAAATTGGAATAAACAAATTGGAAATTGGAATGAACACCATTACAAAATAAACAAATTGGAATAATAAATAAAATGAACACCATTACAAAATAAATAAAAAAATGAACATGAAGCAAATTGGAATAAACAAATTGGAAAAAACGTGTAAGCATTTGAATGATATTTCAAATTGCAACTGCACCATTACAAAAATTGCAAATGCAAACAAACAAATAACACCATAATAAATACATGAACTTGCAAATGCAAAAGTACAAACAACACTATTCTTTCTAAGACAAGAAGTTATATAAGCCAAATTTCCAGTTAACACCATATGGGTGCGTACCTCCCATGATGGATGGAGTCTCTCATCTACAAATGCTTTCCAAACTGCTTTTGGAATATGATATTGACTCGGTGGAGAACTTAAATTTTCAGGATTACCTATATTTGGCCAAACAAATCTGCTAGTGAGTTTGTTTTTGAAATCTCGTCACTTTTGAGATGCTGAATTCATCACAGCAGATTCACTTTGTGGTGCTAATTCAAACACATTCTGCAACACAAAAAATTAGTTAGTACTATTAATAGATAAGTTGAATAGGAATAAGAAACTAATAAACATACAAGCTGGATAATTATACAACTATATGACAAGAATGGATTAAATAAAACAATAATAGCAGAGAGTTGGAAAGCTAACTTGATTTTGGATTGTATGTATATATAAATCTTACCGAGATCTCTTCCCACAATTTTTGTTTTATATTTTCTGGAACACTAGGCCAAGACTTTATGTTGATTGACACCATGGTTCTAGCAACAGAGCCAATGTATGATTGCAATGCCTTTCCATTTGTATTGTATAATGGCCACCCCATGTCATCATAATCAATCTTCACTTTTTTTACCCATCTTGTAGCTGCAGTGAGTTTACACATTGATGTAGGACCTCGTTTGTTCTTCTGCACATCTACAGAACGTTCTTCTCTATCAGTAACTTCATGTAGCTCTGCATCGGCTACTCCATGTAGCTCAGCATCGACTATTCCATGTATCTCCTCAACTGCTACTCCTTGTTTTTTACGACCCATCTAGTATTGTCTGTATAAGAATATAAATGAAACCAATTAAAATTTGTACAATAATAATAACATAAACATGACATATATAATTACACTAACACAATTATAAATAAATACCAACACAGACATAAACTTATCATAGAATTGCATAAATAATTTTTTAAAGTGCATAAAACATTTCTTTATGTTCATAACAAAACCATTACATAAAAATGAAAAACATTATTTTTTATTTTTTGTGACCCAAACACCCTCAATTTCCGATCTAAAATATCTTTCTTGAGTAGGAATGCAATGAGTATCAATATCATCAATTGGTCTAGAATCAGGAATACTGCTCCAATCATCATCATCTCCCTCATAACATCTATTTGGAACTGGGAGCACAATTGACCACCCCTTTTGTAATGGATCATCAATATAAAAGACTTGGTTGACTTGACTTGCAAGCACAAATTCGTCATTCTTGTGTCCTCGTTTGTTCAAGTTGACAAAGGTGAAGCCACATTCATCGTTGTTGATTATTCCTTTGTCATTTGCAACCCAAGCACATTTGAAAAGAGGAACGTGAAATTGATGATAGTCTAATTCCCATATTTCTTCAATCACTACATAAAAAGACACATCAGCTAGCAAGAGATTCTTATCTTTAGCACTACATACAAGCATGGTGTTGGCAACTAAAGAAACCCCACTGTTTTGGCAAACTCTGTCATCACCCCGCGCCTTTGTTTGGTATAAATTGCCATTTATCACATAACTATTGTACTTAATAATTTATGCACGAGGTCCATGGGCCAACCATGTTAATGTCGATGTTGTTCCACCATTGCAACTGTCAATTTCAGCAGCCACCTAACATGTAATCAATTTGAATATGGTGATTAAAAAAAGTAAATATAAGTTGTTCTGTACAAATGATAGTAAAAATTTAATCAATATGGTATCCACCTTTGTACGAAACCAATCAATAAACCTCTTGTTGTGAGCATCTTGTATCCACCTTTCATCTTTCTCTTTTTTGGGAAACATTGATTTCAAAAAGGTTTTATGCTCACTGTAGAAGTATTAATATATAAATTTGTGTGAAACATTAGATAATCTCAAGTACATATGCAGAATCATAAATAATACAATACACTTACATTATATAGGGAGATACTTCCTCCATATTTTCTAGCACAGTCAAATGTGCTTGTTGCAGATCAACTTGTTGCACTATAATTGGTGTGTTGCATGCTTGCAAGCCAGAAACATTTGCTTTTGGGTCTCGAATTGATTGAGGAACTCCAATAGGATCAACGTCATTGAGGTATTCTGAACAAAACTCAATTGCTTCTTCTGCTAAATATCTTTGAACAATGCAACCTTCAGGATGTTTTCGACTGCCTACATAACTCTTAAGCACCTTCATGTATCTTTCAAATGGATACATCCATCTGAAGTAAACTGGCCCACATAATCGGACTTCTCGAACAAGATGGACAGTTAAGTGAAGCATGATATCGAAGAAAGATGGGGAAAAATATTGCTCCAATAAGCAGAGTGTAACAACCAAGTCAGATTGCAACTTATCTAACTTGGCTACATCTATAACTTTGCAACAAATATCTTTGAAGAAGAAGCATAATCTTATGATAGCATATCTAACATGTTTTGGCAGCGCATCACGTATAACTATTGGCAAGAAATGATGCATTAAAACATGACAATCATGGGATTTCAAGCAAGTCAACTTCAACTGATCCATGCACACAATATTATTCATATTCGAAGAGAAACCTTCTGGAACTTTTATATCCTTTAATGACTTGCACACCTGTAACTTTTCTTTTTTTGTGAATGAGCACGCAGCAAGAGGAAGATATGTTCTCTTCTCCCCAAATATAGGTGTTAATTCAGGCCTAATTCCCATCTCAACCATGTCCAACCTAGCTGCCACATTATCCTTGGTTTTTTCCTTTAACATTCATCAAAGTATTAATGAGGGATTCAAAGATATTTTTCTCGATGTGCATAACATCGAGACAATGCCTTACATGCAGGTGTTTCCAGTAAGGAATATTAAAAAAGATTGACTTCTTCTTCCAATATTTTCTGAAAATTGTTGCTCCTAAATCTTTTTCTTCTATATTGACTTCCAATATATTAGCCTTTGCATTCTTTTTTTTCCCTCTCACACTTATCCTCTTTCCAAACTCACACCTTATGTCAGAAAGTTTGTCAAACAACTTAATCCCAGATAATGGTCTAGCTGCTTCTCCAAGTTCCTCCATGCCATTAAACTCCTTCATTTGCCTACGATAGGGATGAAACCGTGATAGGAATCGTCTATGGTCAGCAAATGACATTTTCTTCCCATTTTCCAAGTGACTTGCATAAGTATCTTCTCCGCATATTGGACATGCATAATAACCATGTGTAGTACATCCACTAAGGTTACCATAGGCAGGAAAGTCATTGATGGTCCATAATAAGACTACTTTAAGAGTGAAGAACTGCCTTCGATAAGCATCGTAGACTCCATCAACTCCTTCCCACAATTGTTGCAAATCTTCAACTAACACCTCCAGATAGACATCAATATCGTTTCCAGGCTGCTTAGGCCCTGAAATGAGCATAGTTAGCATGATGTATTTGTTAGAGTGTATACTAAAAGCCTAACTTTTGGTATAAACATTTATCTAGAAATAAGAATCACATTGGTCAAATGTCTACATTTATGATAAATGTAGTTGTTCAATTAATTTATATTGTAGATAACATGGTGTGTGGTGTCACACACAGAGGATCATGTTATCAGTATCTTATAAATTATAAACAGTAGCTCACGACCATAATGGAAAGGAACAAACCATTGGAAGGTCGTAGTGTAATTAGGTATCAGTTTATCTTGACTGTATAATTACACTAGTACACTCAGAGTGTATTGAGTAGGACCATTTGAGGTCGTTTCTTTTATACTGACTTTATAAAGAAACAAAGACCTCGGTTATTATGGAAGTGTGTGCTCTTAATCCTAATATAATAACAAGCACATATATTTGATATTTATTTCTTTAATTTATCAATGGGTGAGATTTAGTTCGATGAATCAATAAGCACGATAAGTTGGGAAATGGTATCACTTATAGTGTGTGTTGTTGATTATAGAAGGAAACTGTGTCCTAGAGATACTAGGTTGATAATGTCCTCAAGAGGAGCTCATAAGGATTGTCATGTTAAACCCTGCAGGTGGACTTAGTCCGACATGATAATAAGGTTGAGTGGTACTACTCTTGGACTAAGATATTAATTAAATGAGTTGTCAGTAACTCACTTAATTAGTGGACATTCGATATCTTAAACACAGGGAGACTAACACACTCATAATAAGAAGGAGCCCAAAAATGTAATTTGGGATTGGTGCGGTAGTTCAATAATAGTTCTCTAGTGGAATGAATTATTATTGATAAAATTAAGTTGTGTGTTCGGGGCGAACACGGGATGCTTAATTTTATCGGGAGACCAAAACCAATTCCTCCTCTCGGTTCCTATCGTAGCTTCTTATTTATAGAGTACTATACCCACCTATACCCACCTTCATACCCATGAGAAAGGGGCCGGCCAAGCCTTGGTTCATGGGTGGCCGGCCCTAGCTTGAACCCAAGCTTAGGTGGCCGACCCCCATTAAATTAAAAAGAATTTTAATTTTAATTTTTATTATGTGGAAGATATAATTTATTACAGAGAATTAAAATTAAAATATCTCTCTTTAAAAAGATCTACAAAAAGATTAAAAGAAAGAGATTAGATCTCTTTCCTTATTTGTAGATTGGAAAGATATTTTATTTTTTCTCTCTGAAAAATTATTCACATGTTAAAAATTAAAATTATAGAAATTTCTTTTTATCAACCATGAAGGGATTTTAAAAGGAAATTTTATTTTTTAAAATTTCCAAAGACAAAAAAGGAAGTTTTAATTGTTGATTAAAATTATCCTAATTGCTCTACATGAGGTGGCCGGCCACATACAATTAATTAGGAAAATTTATTTAATTTTTTCTTAATTAATTGTTGTCAAGGAAAGTTAAGGAAATTTTATTATAAATAAATTTCCTTATTTGCCAAAGCCAAGGAATATAAAAGAAGGGGTAGGGGTGCCTTCAAAAAAAACAACCTCTATTATTTTTCTCCCTCTTTTCTTTGGTGTGGTGGCCGGCCCTTCCCTTTCTCTCTTCTCCTCTTGTTGGCCGAAACCTATCTTCTTGGTGGAGCTTTTGTTTGTGGCCGGATCAAGGAAGGAGAAGAAGGAGAGAAAGCAAGTCTCATCTCTAGCATCCCTTGGAGCATTGGTGGTGGCCGAAATTATTCATCCTTGAAGAAAATTATTGTGGCCGGCCATCCTCTTCCTTTCTTCCTCTTTTGTGGTGGCCGAAACTTATCTCTTGCTTGGAGTTCTTGTGGTGGCCGGATACTACTTGGAGAAGAAGAAGAAGAAGGAGAGAAAGCTTGTATCCCTTGGAGCTTGGTTGGTGTTTTGTTCTTCGTCCTTGGTGAAGCTTCTTTGTGTTGGCCGAACCTAGCTAGGAGAAGAAGAAGGTGCTTGGTGGTTTCTCATCTCGGAAGATCGTTGCCCACACAACGTCCGAGGTTAGAAGAGGAATACGGTAGAAGATCAAGAGGTTTTTCTACAAGGTATAACTAGTAATTTTTCTTTCTGCATCATACTAGTTATTTATGAAAATAATACCAAATACAAGAGGCTTACGATTCTAGAATTTCGAATATGTTTTTCGATGTTGTGTTCTTTTGTTTTTTATTTTCCTTGTGATTTGATTGTTCTTTTCGGTTAACCTAAAGTTATTTTAGGAAATTAAATATTAGCTTTCTATAAAAGGTTTTGTCTAGTCGGTGGTGGTTGCTCCCATATCCAAGAAGGTCGTGTGCCTCGCCACGTCAGTACTGGGAACCAATTATGGAAATTAATATTTAATGGAATTAATAACTTAAGGTGATTTGGGTCGAACGTGTTAAGTTCCGCAGGAGATCCAAGTCAAAACCTAAAAGAACAAATATATTAAGTTTTGGATCAAACGTGTTAAGTTCCGCAGGCGATCCAAAATTTAATTTAAAAGAACACATGATAGATAGGAAAAGGTTCAGACCTTTGTACAAAATTTTTGTACAGTGGAACCTCTAGGTTTTTCGAGTAGCAACCAACAGTATTTCCTTTTCATGCACATATTTGGAGGTAAATTATAGTTGGCCAACATGATTGGCCAACAACTGTACCGACTACTAAGGTTGCTATGAGGATTAATGCCATCAGCTGCAAGTGCTAGGCGAAGATTTCTCGGCTCACTTTCAAAGTCGGGCCACAAATGATCCACCAACTTCCATGATGGTGAATCAACTGGATGACGTAACTGATCAACAACTCTTGTAGAATCTGCATGCCATGTTAAATTTCTTAAGGTCTCTAAAGATTTAAACATGTGCTTAAATCTTGGAATGGGAGGGAAATACCAAACCACCTTAGCAGGAACACCTTTCATCTCAACCTTGTTTTTCGTTAGCTTCCATCGTGACAAACCACATTTAGGGCAGCTTACACAGTTTTTATATTGCTTCCTATAAAGAATACAATCATTGGAACAAGCATGAATCTTTTCATGAGTCAATGCCAAACAACTCAATGTCTTTTTTACCTCATACATTGAAGATGGTAGATTGTGATTAATTGACAGCATATCCCCAAAATCTAATAGTAGATCTGAAAATAGAGCATCACTCATTCCATGCTTTGCTTTGGTATTGTACAGTTTCACAAGTGCACTCAATTTTGTGTAACGTTGACATCCCTTATACAATGACTTCTCTGATTCCTCTAAAAATTTCATAAATTCTTCAGGATTTTCTGTATAGTTATCATACGCTGCCTCACACATATGAGCGGTTTCAAAGTTATCATAATAATTGTTAATTGGCTCTTGGTTGACACTCCCTTTTGCTTTATCATCTTTGGCAGGCTCACCATGTCAAATCCAATTCACATAATTTTGACTAAAACCATGGAAATAAAGATGCTCTAAAATGGACTTAACCGGTCCTTTCTTAAGATTGATACATTTGCAACAAGGACAATGAATATCATTGGGGTCAATATTGGGATTCTGCAAACAATTTCTAATGAATTGTTCCACACCCTCCTCATACTGTTTGGACCTTCTATCCAAGTATATCCAGGTTTTATCCATTTCAATCAAGCAAAATCTCCAAACAAATGGGTCAAAATCTGAAGATATTAAAGTGAATAAACAAAAGTTAAAAAAACAAATACAACATTTGTGTTCAAAATGTAAAATCCATGAAACTTTAATTTGTAAAATCTATTGCAATAAGTCATATAGTGACACACAAAAATTGTAGAAGTCATGCGACACACCAAAAAAATGAACACACAAAAAAATCATATATTGACACCCAATTTTAGAAGTCATGTGAGGCTTTCATATATTGTCATGATTGAGATGAAATTCTTCAAACACATACTACAACAAGATATCCTTGAGGTTTTCATGACACAGGCAAGAGAAGCATTCTCAAAAGCAATAGCCAATAGCATATCAATCAAATATAAGAATGCAGTACCTTTATCATCATATTGGCTTTAATTTGCTCTAAGTATCATTATTATTTGTCTCTTAATTCTTTGAAGGATAACTTGGAAAAACATCCAAAAGTTACTGTACTTGATCCAGCTACCATAAAACTTTTGCAAATCACCAATCAATACCAAATACAAAATACTAATTATGCTTTGGATAGGAAATTACATCTTCAATGATGTTACTATAAGCACTATAAAAAAATCACAATACCAAATTCTAAATCAACAGAATCATGTATTGACAAGAAAAATAACCCTAACAAGAATAAGAACTAAATCACCCTAACACTTTATGATTGAAGTAAATCTGCTTAATAATAGGACCTTTGGAGCATCTTAGCAGTTCATTATACAAAAAAAAAAAATCCATGGGAGAATCAGAAACATAACGGAGAGGCAGAGAGGAAAGGAAAGAAGGGGTCAGTAAGGGAACAAAACCTAGCGTTGTAGAGAGGAAAGGATCTCCGTGCGTTGGGGTGGGAGGTGGGACTCGAAGGTCGCTGGGTGAAGTGGATCTCCGTACGTGACGAGGGGGAGTCAAAGATCGCCTGGTGAGATGCGAAACGACGGAAAAAAGGAAGAGGGAAGAGGCGCCAGGTGCGTCGGGCGAAAAAACACGAACAAGGGAAGAGGGAAGAGGCGCGCTGGGTGAGAACCGAAACGACAAAAAAATGGTTAAGAGGGAGTAGGGTTTGGTTCGCATGCGTGGAAAATATTAACCAGTTCAATAGGGAAATTTTTTAAAACCAGTTCAAAGTTATTACTTCACCACTTAAATATATTAGTTTGATATTGTAACTTTTTACTTCATCAAATTTATATTATGAAGTAAAATGTTAGATAAAATTAGAAGTGAGCCCCGCCTTTTTATATCTATGAAGCCTAAAATAGTATTTACTACATCAAATTTATTATTGAAGTTGATTGTAATATATTACTTCACAAATATTGATTGCCGAAGTAAATAATTGCGAAGTCTATTCCAGATTTTCACATAGTGGTACAAATATTGTTGCAAGAATGCTTGTTGTTGTTCAGCTTCTGGACCAAGGATGTATTTATAACCTTGGTTGGGGTGCCTGGAAGGGTTCCGGGCGCCTGGAGTGGGATAGATTTCTATCCCCGACGCAACGGTCAACGTCCACGTCGATGATGATAAAAGTTGGGTTCAGGACTCCTGGACCTCAAAGTCAACCCCGTTGACTTATTCTATCCGGGCCTTCTGCTCTAGTGCTGCTCGTCTCGGTCCGGATCTTATGCTCCGACTTTGCTCGCTTGGGTGATTTCGGCCAACCGAAATAAGGCTCACCCGAACCCAATTTGAGCCTTCTCCTCGGGCAGACTTTCGCTTCGGCTTCTCGTCCCTCGAACGTCGCATATGTTCTTCTCATCCACCGATATACTCTTCCGCGACACCTCGTCCCTCAGACGCACCGAGCCTATCGGCTCTCTCCCGTGTCGTCCTTCTCGCTAGCCACGTCTTCCACTCGACTTCATGTGCTCCTAAGCTCCTACACACTTAGACACAAGGATTAAAACCAATAGGACCTAACTTAACTTATTTGATCACATCAAAATAATCTTGGAGTTTCAACAATCTCTCTCTTTTTGATGTGAGTAACCTAAGTTAAGCTAGAGTAAACAAATAAAGTTAAAACAAAAATAAATTTTGCAATAAAACACAAAAAGTAGGAAATTTAATTTTAAGCTACCTCCCCCTACACTTAATTTTTTTCTTCTCCCCCTTTGATCACATAAAAAATGGAGTACCAAAAAAATCTAAAAGTAATTCTGATTTTCAAACAATTTTGAAAAAACTTATCAAGATTTTTCTAAAAATAATAATTTTGATAGCACTAAAAATGCAAAAATGAATTCTAAGTAAATTTTATTTTTGAGAAACGATAAATTCCTTAGTTAAACAAATTAAAAAAAAAACTAATTTTGTAAAGTAAATCTACTACTTAAAAAAAACTTTAAGTCTTAAAAAATTTTAAATAAGAAAATTTCTAGTAGAAGAAAAAAATATTCTAAGTTTAAAAAAAATTTTGTGCAAAGCAAAGTTTGTAAAATAGCTTAAAACTAAAAATGATAAATTTTTCTAAGTTAGACAAATTTACATATATTTTTTTTAAATTGAGTAACTATTTAAAATATTATCTAATTTAAATTTTAATGCTCTAATAGTTAGTTAATTAAACATTTTATTTCAATATTTAGCTTCCAGGTTGTGGCGAGACACTAGGCCTTCTTGGTTATTGGATCATCAACCACTTTCTAGACAAAGTCGCATAAGGAAATTAAACGTCTAATTTTCTCGCTGAAAGCGGTAAGTAAAATTAAAGTTCAAGTTAAACAAGACTTTGGAACCCAATATAGGTTCCAACCAACTTGATTAATTAAATATTTTTTAGGAACATATTTCTTTGAAATTTTCCTAATTTTCTCTTTGTGATATTTAAAATACCAGTTCAAATTATATTTTCTAAAACTTGTACTATATGTGCATGTATGATTTTTCAATTTTTTTATTTCTTTTTGTAAATTGTCATTTTCTATCTTTAATTTATCAAAATCTTCTAATGGACAAGATTTTGCTAGAATTACTTTTAATTCTTTAATTTCTTTTTCTAATTTGTAACAATCTTTAGATAATAATTTAATGAATTTAAACATTTTATCGGGAGGAAGAAATAGTACCTGACTTACCTTGTCGATCTCGTTATCCGTGGCTCCCCCTGAACTGCTGCTTTCTTCTGATGCCGCTCCCCCTTCATCGATGCTCATTTCGGAAGGGCTTTCTTCATATTCATCTTGATGACTTGCCATCAATGTAAGCCCGAAGAAAGCCTTAACTTCCGAATCGGACGATGTTTCGTCCCACGTCGCCTTTAAAGTCTTGTACTTGTTCATTTGGATAGACTTATTTCCTTTGTCCTTATCCTTGATCCTTAGATTAGGATAGTTGTCCTTAATGTGCTCTTCTTCTTTGCAGTGGTATCATCTGATTGTCCTTTTCTTTCTACCCTGCGGATGGTCAATTTTTCTTGATTAAAATAATTTTTTAAAACGCCTTACCATCTAATCCGACAGTAAGGACGGGGGACCCCCTTTGTGGGGAGCCTACGTGTCAGAAGTCAAAAGGGTCAACATGAGGTCCATCCGATCGGCCGAACGGGTCCGGGCGGAATCAAAGACAACCCGACGGGGAGTCGGGTTTCCGACGCTCATGGTTAACAAGGTCGCCGGGCCGAGCGGGTAGCCCGCTCGGCCGAGGCATAAAGCAGCAATGTTGTGAAGGAACAGTTTCAGCCGAGCACGCGATGGAGTGAAATCTTCCCAGTCGGACCGATACCTACGCCCGGTCGGACCGATGCCTGCCGAGCAGATGGACGCTCGGCTCGGGGGAAAAAAGGAGACAAGGACAAGGGGACATTGAGGAACATCTTCTGACAACAGGCATGTTCGACGACCAAGCCATACGCAGAATCCTACGACGGAATGTTCTGCTGTTCTATCAGAAAGGTGCTCGGACTGTAGCAGTATGGTGTCAAGCATGCTCCTCTGGTAAGCCCATACTGAGGTATGGTAAAGGACACGTGTACGCCTCGACATGTGTGCACAAGCCTCGCTAGAGCTCTATATAAGAGCCCACAAACTTCATCGGAGGTACGCGATCTCTCATCTTTGGAGCCACTTCATCGTTTTCCTCTTGCTTGACTTGAGCGTCGGAGGGTCGTCGCCGGGAACCTCTCCCCGGCTCGACTTCCTTGCAGGTTCGCCGGAGATCCATACGGCCGGTCGGAGATCCACATCATCAGTGGGAAGAGCGCCACATCCCCAGCGTCCGTCGACTCAGCGTTCGGACAGGATTAAATTGGCGCCGTCTGTGGGAACGCACCTGCATCCGAGCGGAATAGATGGACGAAGCTGGACGACCTCACACCGTGATGCTCTCCCAGGAGGAGCTCGATGCTCTAATCGAGGCAAGAGCAGCTAAGTTCGTGGAGCAACAGAAACAGAAGGCGCAAGCCGAGCGATTAGAGCAACAAGCGACGTCAGCGTCAGGAGGCCGAGCGGAAGCACCGCCTGCCCCAGTTCCATTTCATCGGGCCCTATTCCGTACGCCTCCTGAAGTCGCACCAACCAACCTTGATCGAGGATCTTCATCCGACGAGGCGCCCCGGCGAGACTACAGAAAAGGCAAGGCTCCCCGAACGGACGCCTCCCCCGAGCGGATCAACCGACAGTTTTCAGAGGCCATCCCGCGGGACCCTCTGCCAAAGCATTATGTGCCCCCGGCGATCGGGGAATACAACGGAACCACCGACTTGGACGACCATCTAGGTAAGTTCGACAACACAGCTACACTACATCAATACACAGATGGAGTGAAATGCCAGGTGTTCCTTACCACCCTCTCAGGATCGGCGCAACGATGGTTCCGGAGGCTGCTGGACGGATCCATTACAAGTTTCAAGGAATTCCGCACGGC
This sequence comes from Zingiber officinale, assembly GCF_018446385.1. Classification (NCBI taxonomy): domain Eukaryota; kingdom Viridiplantae; phylum Streptophyta; class Magnoliopsida; order Zingiberales; family Zingiberaceae; genus Zingiber; species Zingiber officinale. The sequence goes on from NC_055988.1 coordinate 163,497,371, forward strand.
CTTTCTCCACCATTTTGCAAGCAGTCGGCGTTACCAGAAGACCAGTGTCAGTCTATTTGCCATCAAGCAAGAGCCCAGGGAGTCGCTCCGAGCTTACATCCAACGATTCAACCGGGTGGCCATGGATATTCCAACGGCCACCTCAGAAACAATGATGAATGCGTTCACGCAAGGCCTCGTGGACGGTGACTTCTTCCGTTCACTTATTCGAAAGCCGCCCCGAGACTATGATCATATGTTACACCAGGCCAATGAGTACATTAATGTGGAGGAAGCACAGACAACCCGAAGAAAAGAAGCTCCAACTGAGCGGCAAGCCCCTGCCGAGCGGAAGCCGCTCACTGGCCACCAGCCGCCCAGAGGACCGCGAGCTGAAGCAGCCCACCCTCATCAACATGCAAGGTCCCATGCCATCCAAGAGGTATCCGCCGAGCGGCCCAAACCAAAAAAGAAGGTATGGACCCCCATGTTTTGCTCGTTCCACCGGACCGACACGCATAACACGCGAGATTGCCGAAGCCTTCTCATGATCGCCCACCCCGCTCCCCGGAGTGGCCGCCGTCGATCGCCCTCATCCGACAGGCGACAGCAACACCATGAAGCTGGTCGGTGGATATCCAGAAAGTCTCCCGAGCGGTATCATCCTCAGAGGCACGAGGACAATCCCCGGGTATCTAAGGAGCAGCCTAGGCCGTCCACACGGGAGGAAGAAAATAGAAGCAACACGTCCCGAGGCGAAATCAACATCATCGCTGGCGGACCGACCGGAGGTGACTCCAATAGAGCAAGGAAGGCGAGTGTCAGGCAGCTCCGCCCGAAATCAGCTTCAGGCCCAGGGACCTTGAGGGAGTCGAAGTGCCACATGACGACGCCCTCATCATCAAAGTGGTAATAGCTAACTATACTATTCACCGTATTTTCATCGATACAGGTAGCTCGGTCAACATTATATTTAAAAAGGCCTTCGACCAACTACAAATTGATCGAGCTGAGTTGCTGCCCATGACAACCCCCCTATACGGGTTTACGGGCAATGAAGTTCTACTGGTCGGACAGGTCCGACTGGCTATTTCGTTGGGAGAAGAGCCGCTCAGAAGGACGCGGACTGCCAACTTCGTCGTGGTCGACTCTCCCTCAGTATACAATGTTATCCTGGGGCGACCAGCGCTCAGTGAGTTCCGAGCGGCCGTCTCCACCTTCTGCCAGAAAATTAAGTTCCCGGTTGAAGATAAAGTTGGAGATGTTGGAGTGTATACTGAAAGCCTAAGCTTTGTAAACATTCATTATGAATAAAGAATTACATTTGGTCAAATTGTCTACATTTAGTTGTAGTTGTTCAATTAATTTATACTGTAGATAACATAGTATGTGGTGCCACATGCAGAAGATGATGTTATCAGTACCTTATAAATTATAAACAGTAGCTCACGACCAAAATGGAAAGGAATAAACCATTAGAAGGTCGTAATGTAATTAGGTATCAGTTTATCTTGAGTGTATAATTACACTAGTACACTTAGAGTGTATTGAGTAGGACCATTTGAAGTCGTTTCTTTTATACTGACTTTATAAAGAAACAAAGACCTCGGTTATTATGGAAGTGTGTGCTCTTAATCCTAATATAATAACAAGCACATATATTTGATATTTATTTCTTTAATTTATCAATGGGTGAGATTTAATTCGATGAATCAATAAGCCCGATAAGTTGGGAAATGGTATCACTTATAGTGTGTGTTGTTGATTATAGAAGGAAACTATGTCCTAGAGATACTAGGTTGATAATGTCCTCAAGAGGAGCTCATAAGGATTGTCATGTTAAACCCTGCAGGTGGACCTAGTCCGACATGATGATAAGGTTGAGTGGTACAACTCTTGGACTAAGATATTAATTAAATGAGTTGTCAGTAACTCACTTAATTAGTGGACATTTGATATTTTAAACACAGGGAGACTAACACACTCATAATAAGAAGGAGCCCAAAAATGTAATTTGGGATTGGTGCGGTAGTTCAATAATAATTCTCTAGTGGAATGAATTATTATTGATAAAATTAAGTTGTGTGTTCGGGGCGAACACGGGATGCTTAATTTTATCGGGAGACCAAAACCAATTCCTCCTCTCGGTCCCTATCGTAGCCTCTTATTTATAGAGTACTATACCCACCTATACCCACTTTCTATACCCACCCAAAGGGGGCCGGCCAAGCTAGCTTGGGAACCAAGCTAGGGCCAGCCTAGGTATAAATTGGGGTGGCCGGCCCTAGCTTGAACCCAAGCTAGAGGGGGCCGACCAAATTAAATTAAAAAATAATTTATAATTTATTAAAGAGAATTAAAATTAAATTATCTCTCTTGTAAAAGATCTACAAAAGATTAAAGAAAGAGATTAGATTTCTTTCCTTATTTGTAGATTGGTGAGATATTTTATTTTCTCTTTAAAAATTATTCACATGTTGTAAAATTAAAATTATGGAAATTTCTTTTTATCAACTATGAAGAGATTTTGAAGAGAAATTTTAATTTTAAAATTTCTGGAAACAAATTAGGAAGTTTTAATTGTTGATTGAAATTTGTCTAATTTGATTTCATGATGTGGCCGGCCATTAGAATTTAATTGGGGAAATTTTATTTTATTTTTCTCAATTAAATCATGTCAAGGAAATTAAGAAAATTTTATTGTAATTAAATTTCCTAATTTGCTTAGGCCAAGGAATATAAAAGAAGGGTGAGGGTGCCTTCATGAGACACAAACTCTATTATTTCTCTCCTTCTTTTGTTCCTTGGTGTGGCCGGCCATCATCCTCTCCCTCTCTTCCTCTTGTGGTGGCCGAACCTCTCTCTCCCCTTGGAGCTCTTGTAGTGGCCGGATACTACTTGGAGAAGAAGAAGAAGAAGGAGAGAAAGCTAGCATCTCTTGGAGCTTGGTTGGTGTTTTGATCTTCTTCCTTGGTGAAGCTTCCTTATTGTTGGCCGAACCTAGCTAGGAGGAGAAGAAGGTGGTTGGTGGTTTCTTATCTCGGAAGATCGTTGCACACACAACGTCTGAGGTTAGAAGAGGAATACGGTAGAAGATCAAGAGGTCTTTCTAGAAGGTATAACTAGTAATTTTTCCTTTCCGCATCATGCTAGTTATTTATGGAAATAATACTAAATACAAGAGGCTTACGTTCTAGAATTTCGAATATGTTTTTTCGATGCTGTGTTCTTTTGTTTTTTTTCCCCTTGTGATTTGATTGTTCTTTTTGGTTAACCTAAAGTTATTTTTGGAAATTAAATATTAGATTTCTATAAAAGGTTTTGTCTAGTCGGTGGTGGTTGCTCCCATATCCAAGAAGGTCATGTGCCTCGCCACGTCTGTACTGGGAACCAATTATGGAAATTAATATTTAATGGAATTAATAACTTAAGGTGATTTGGGTCGAACGTGTTAAGTTCTGCAGGAGACCCAAGTCAAAACCTAAAAGAACGAATAGATTAAGTTTTGGATCAAACGTGTTAAGTTCCGCAGGCGATCCAAAATTTAATTTAAAAGAACACATGGTAGCTAGGAAAAGGTTCAGACCTTTGTACAAAATTTTTGTACAGTGGAACCTTTAGGTTTTCCGAGTAGCAACCAACAATTGGTATCAGAGCTAGGGTTTTGCCTCTGTGTATTTTGTATTAGTTTAATTATGCACATGTCATTCATAATTTAGGCAGGATAATAGTAGGATGTGCTAACTTTGTGGATGCAGGATCCAACTATTATGGCTTTTAGTTATTATGTGTGTGATTGGACCCTTGGACATGTCAAGAGCATTTATATGTGTGTGCATGATTGTATTAAAAATACAGCAGGAGCTGTATTTAGTTTTATTAGGATTTTATTTTTGATCTAGATACATGTATATTCCTTTTATGGAATATAGGATCAAAAATGTAAAATTCTATTTATGTCGCGGATCGAATCTTGCAAAGCGTGGAACCTTCTAAGGACCAGAGGCGCAGCGGAGCAAGATGGATGCGACAGCTAGACCCGGTGGCGGTGGCCAAATATGGCAGCAGCTTGGGATGACAACACACGGAGGACAACTAGAGATAAAAGCCATAATAGTTGAAAATTAGATTTTCTATTTATTGCTTTTATATTGTGTTGTGTGTGTATGTTAGTTTACATGTTTAGTAGGCTAGCATAGTTAAAATTCCTCATTTATAAATAACTAAGTGAGAGAGGGATTTTTAAGTAAATCCCATGGTCTCCATTACTGGTTTGTAAGTGATGCAAACGCGTTGGCTCTGAGTGCCTTCCTCCATAACGGATGAGCTTGTTTGTGGATCACTAGAATAGACTTCCAATTTTGGATGACTATAGGAAGTTAATTAAGAGCGTGTGATCTTCCCCAACGGAAGGGGCATAATCTTATTAATGGACTTAGTGTCAAGTAATGGTATACACTTAGACACATCTAATAGTATCCTCCCCATCGGAATCACTGCTATTATTTGTGTGACCAAAAGACACCAACTATTAATTTTATTTGTCAAAAAGTTAGGTTGACAAGATAATAAAATCAATGGGTTAAAACCCTCCTTTTACAAATATTGAATTTGTATACGTCCACACTAACGTGGCATACAAAATTCACGGTGTTTTAAGGTGTTGGTTAATTTAAAATAGTATTGTTTGAGGAATCAATATTATTCAAAATTTAGAGTTCTGACCAAAAGTTATTTGTGATTCTTAGGATGACTTTCAATCCACTGTCCATCATACTTCAACAGAATAGACTTACTGGACCAAATTACATAGATTGGAAAAGAAACCTAGACATTGTTCTTACTGCTGAGGGCTATAAATTTGTACTAACTGAGGCTTGCCCTGAAGCACCTACTGGTGAATCAACCCAAGAGGAGATTGAATATCATAGGAAATGGGTAAAAGCTGATGAGATGGCGCGGTGTTACATTTTGGCTTCAATGTCAAATGTATTGCAACATCAGCATCAAAATTTACCGACAGCTTATGATATTATGAACAATCTCAAAGAACTCTTTGGTCATCAGGATAGGGCTTCTAGGCAAGAAGTCATGAGAAAGATAATGACAGCCACCATGCAAGAGGGTACTCCTGTGAGAGATCATATCCTAAAGATGATGGCTTATCTGAACGAGATACAGATCCTTGGAGGAGAAATTGATGGGGAAACCCAGATCGATATGATCCTCCAAACGCTACCAAGAAGTTTTGAGCAGTTTCGCCTGAACTATAATATGAATAAGAGGACTTATTCATTAGCAGAACTACTGACAAAACTTCAAGCAGCAGAAGGATTATTTCGTCACAATGCTCAAATTCACTATGCTGAAAATGGTTCTACTTCTAAACCGAGAGGAAAGAAGAAGAAGAAACAAGTCGGTTCAGCAAAGAAAGTGAAGAGTACGGGATTTAAAGCTGGAGTGAAGAAGCCGAAGGGCAAGTGCTTCATCTGCAAGCAGGCAGGACATTGGAAGGCGGACTGTCCTCGTAGGAACCAAAACAAAGGTATATCTCATGCTCTAGTTGTTGAAACATGTTTAGCGGTGTTATCTACCAGCACCTGGTGTGTAGATACGGGAGCCACTGATCATGTCTGCAATTCCTTGCAGGGGTTCCAGGAAACCCGACGACTATCTGAAGGAGAAATTACTACTAAGGTGGCAGCTGTTGCAGTGGGAGACGTCTACTTATCTTTTAGTAGAAATAGGAATTTGGTTTTAAGAAATTGTCTTTATGTACCCAGTTTTAGAAAGAATTTAATTTCAGTTTCTAAACTATTTTTAGATGGATATTCAGTTTCTTTCAGTAACGATAAGAGAAATAAAGTGATTATCTGTTCTGGTACATTAGTTGGTAATTTGTATACTTTAAATCCAATTTCTTCCACAAAGCAAAACATGGAAATTTATAACTCATCTTCTAACTCAAATAAAAGAAAAGAACCTTCGGAAATGAACCAAGCATATCTTTGGCATCTAAGGCTTGGTCATATTAACTTAAGTAGGATTCAGAGGCTAATAGCCGATGGACTTTTGGGTTCATTAGAGTTGAAAAATTTTTCAACTTGTGAATCTTGCTTGGAAGGTAAAATGACCAAGAGGCCATTCAAGGCCAAGGGGTATAGAGCCAAAGAAGTGTTGGAATTGGTTCATTCTGATTTGTGTGGTCCTATGTCTGTCCAGGCAAGAGGTGGTTTTGAATATTTTGTCTCTTTTATAGATGATTATTCAAGATACGGATATATTTACCTAATGCGCCACAAGTCTGAGTGCTTTGATAAGTTCAAAGAATACAAGGCTGATGTGGAGAAACGATTAGGTAAAAGTATCAAGACACTACGATCTGATCGTGGTGACGAATACCTCTTAGGAGAGTTTAGGAATTACTTATCAGAGGCCGGGATTCAATCCCAATTGTTTGCACCTGGAACACCCCAACAGAATGGTGTAGCAGAACGAAGGAATAGGACTCTTATGGAGATGGTTAGATTGATGATGAGTTATTCAGAATTACCAAATTCGTTTTGGGGATATGCTCTGGAAACAGCAGTGTATGTTCTGAACTTAGTACCTTCTAAATCAGTTTCTTCTACTCCCATAGAATTGTGGAATGGACGAAAACCCAGTCTAAGACATATTCGGATTTGGGGTAGTCCAGCACATGTGCTGAAACCAGATGCTGATAAGTTAGAATCCCGTACAGAAGTTCGTGTGTTTGTAGGATATCCCAAAGGAACGAAAGGTGGTTTATTTTATAGTCCTAAAGACCAGAAGGTCATTGTTAGCACCAATGCCCAGTTTTTAGAAGAAGACTATATAATGTTGGTGCAGGAAGCATCCGACGATCGAACCTAAGTTTTGATAATGGCAAAGGGATTCAAAGTTAAGATTCTCTGTTATCTAACATGTTGAATGAGTATTTCAGGAAAGTCCTAACTGCGGTTAGGCAGGTGAAAACCTTAGGGGGTGGTAACCCTAGGTGGAGAAAAGTCCTAGCTGCGGTTAGGCAAAGGGAAAACCCTAGGGGGTGGTAACCCTATCCGGAAAGTCTTGGCAGGTCGATGGCTTCAGGCAAAAGTCCTAGGGGGTGGTAACCCTAGGTGAAAAGTCCTGGTGTCGCGAACCAGGTGAAAGACTGGACTAGCCGGGGAAGCGGATGTCCAGCAGAAAGTCCGGAAGCATCGAGTGCTGAGCAAAAGTCCAGTCGATCTGGAGGATCGAATGGCAACAGGTAATCTCCTGAGTGGAGTAGGTGAGGACGCGTTCCCCGCAGAGGGAACAGTAGGCGTCGGGTCGACCTAGGGTTTCCGGAAGGAAATTCAAAGTCAGACTCGGACAGTCCGAAGACTGTCAATTATTACTTACTGTGTTTTATCATATTCTAACATTGTCTTGTAGGGTATTTTGCTCGGACTAACCTTTGTTTGCAGGTGAGGAACCTGCTGGAAAAAAGCTGTCCGGGCGCCCGGAACCAAATTCTATCCCCTGCGCGACTTCGCCACGTGGAGCATCCTGGTTGGTTGGCCACGTCACACTCCAGGCGCCCGGAAGGGATCCAGGCGCCCGGAACCGCATATAAAAGGAGGGTTGAGGTGCAGCTTCTAGAGAGAACGAATTCTAAGTGATCTTTCATCAACACGCTGCTCTAAAAGACGCTCCAAAGTGCTACTACAAGTACCCGACGACCCGAAGCTTCAGAATTAGCATTTCTTGTTGTCGGTATAATTTTTGATAGCTTTTATTTGTATTCATAATTGTAATCTTTTAACGAGCTTATAGTTGTTGCCCACCGGAAGCGATCAAGGATCGCGGGCCTTCGAGTAGGAGTCGACTTAGGCTCCGAACGAAGTAAAATCGACCTGTCTCTTTGTGTTGTCTCTTTATTTTATTTCTGCTTATTCCGCTGCACGTTTTAACTCCGATAGTTTTTCGATAATCGAACGAAATAGCCACGAGCGCTATTCACCCCCCTCTAGCGCTTCTCGATCCAACAATTGGTATCAGAGCGGGGTCGCTTTGAACTGGTGCAACCACCATTCAAGTTTTTTTGTGGCTTTGTCGTGTTTATAGGGTAAAATTATTTCCCCCCCCTTTCGTTTTTTCCCTCCAAAATTATTTTCGAAAAATACATTTTCATCCTTTCACGATTTATTAGTATTGATAAAATATTGAATTTGACAAAATTTGAAATAATATTTTTAAATATTTTTTTAATAATATTTTATTATTATTTTATTATTTTTTCTTGAAACTCATAAATTTCTTTTTCTATCCTTCTACCACACTACTAATCCAGGATTAAGTCCTGGGACAAGATTTTTGCTCATTTTTTCGTGCAAGATTCAATGGCTCTCCAAGAAGGCTATAGCACCACTCGACCACCGCTCTTCTCCGGCGAAGACTTCGGCTACTGGAAAGGCCGAATGGAGTCGTACCTACAAACCGAGTTCGATGTCTGGATGATCACCAAGACCGGGCTCGAAATACCAACTGACGGCGCTGGCATGCCACTACCGTTCGAGAACTGGGACGCGAACCTTATCAAAAAGGTAGAAGCAAACGCAAAAGCAACGTATACACTTCAGTGTGGCTTAACGAATAAGGAGCTGAATCGCGCCGGCCCAGCTGTGGGAGAATCTGATTCAGTTACACGAAGGTACCGAAGTAAGTAAGCATAATTTAATAGACGATTTATTTAAATTAGATGAACAATATGATACTACTTCGGTCGAGGAAGGTATTACATTGGTTGCAGGTACAAGCAAGACAGAGGAAGCTAGAAAGAAAAATACGAAGAAAGTGTTAAAGGCAACATGGTTCGAGTCATCAGACGAATCTGAATCCGATGAAGAAGAACAAGCAAGCCTCCTCGCTCTACCAGTACTAGCACATGTTGTTGAAACAGAGTCCGAGTTCGAGTCCGATTCAGAAATCGAGAGCGAATCAGACACCGAGTCCGAGCGAAGCCACGGATCCGTATCCGTTTCAGAAGGACCCAAAACCACTGTAAGTGCTTTAATGTCTAGTATTAGCTTAGATGACTCGCAAAATTTAATTCCATACTTGCTTAAGAAGTTGGCTAAATCCAACGTTCGGGTTAAGTCGCTCCAAAAGGAGGTAACAACCCTTAAGGAAGCGACTGACTCGAGTTCTTTAACTGAGTCAGTTCAAATTGGAAGTTCAACTCAAGTCCAACAAATTGAGGCAGAAAATTCCAATCTGAAAGCTCAAATTAAAGAACTCAAGAACACGTTGGAACGGTTCACCTTGGGTTCCAAGAATCTGGATCTGATTCTTGGAAAACAGCGAGCCGTTTACAACAAAGCCGGACTTGGATTTAAGACCAAAACGAAATACAAATCGTATTTATCATTAGTTAATAGAAATAATGTAAAGGTAGTCCAAGCTGTTGGTTGCTACTCGGAAAACCTATAGGTTCCACTGTACAAAAATTTTGTACAAAGGTCTGAACCTTTTCCTAGCTACCATGTGTTCTTTTAAATTAAATTTTGGATCGCCTGCGGAACTTAACACGTTTGATCCAAAACTTAATCTATTTGTTCTTTTAGGTTTTGACTTGGATCTCCTGCGGAACTTTACACGTTCGACCCAAGTCTCCTTAAGTTATTAATTCCATTAAATATTAATTTCCATAATTGGTTCCCAGTACTGACGTGGCGAGGCACATGACCTTCTTGGATATGGGAGCAACCACCACCGACTAGACAAAACCTTTTATAGAAAGTTAATATTTAATTTCCTAAAATAACTTTAGATTAACCAAAGAGAACAATCAAATCACAAGGAAAAGAAAAAACAAAAGAACACAGCATCGAAAAAACATATTCGAAATTCTAGAACGTAAGCCTCTTGTATTTAGTATTATTTCCATAAATAACTAGCATGATGCAGAAATAAAAATTACTAGTTATACCTTGTAGAAAAACCTCTTGATCTTCTACCGTATTCCTCTTCTAACCTCGGACGTTGTGTGGGCAATGATCTACCGAGATGAGAAACCACCAACCACCTTCTTCTCCTCCAAGCAAGGTTCGGCCACATAGGAAAACTTCACCAAGGAGAAAAACCAAAATACTAACCAAGCTCTAAGAGATGCTAGCTTTCTCTTCTTCTTCTTCTTCTCCAAGTAGTATCCGGCCACCACAAGAGCTCCAAGGGGGAGAGAGAGGTTCGGCCACCACAAGAGGAAAAGAGGGAGAGGATGGCCGACCACACCAAGGAACAAAAGAGGGAGAGAAATAATAGATGTTGTGTTTTTTGAAGGCACCCTCACCCCTTCTTTTATATTCCTTGGCCTAGGCAAATTAGGAAATTTAATTACAATAAAATTTCCTCAATTTCCTTGACATGATTTAATTGAGAAAAACAAAATAAAATTTCCCAATTAAATCTACATTGGCCGGCCACATCATTGGAGAACAAATTGAACAAGTTTCAATCAACAATTAAAACTTCCTAATTTGTTTCCGGAAATTTTAAAATTAAAATTTCTCTTTAAAAATCTCTACATGGTTAATAAAAGAAATTTCTATAATTTTAATTTTACAACATGTGAATAATTTTTAAAGAGAAAATAAAATATCTCACCAATCTACAAATAAGGAAAGAGATCTAATCTCTTTCTTTAATCTTTTGTAAATTTTACAAGAGAGATAATTTAATTTAAATTCTCTTTAATAAATTATTTCTTCCACATAATAAAAATTAAAATTAAAATTCTTTTTAATTTATTTTGGCCGGCCCTACTAGCTTGGGTTCAAGGTAGGGCCGACCACCCATCTAATTGCCGGCCCTAGCTTGTTCCTCAAGATAGCTTGGCCGGCCCCTACTGGGTGGGTATGAAGGTGGGTATAGGTGGGTATAGAACTCTATAAATAAGAGGCTACGATAGGGACCGAGAGGAGGAATTGGTTTTGGACTCCCCATAAAATTAAGCATCCCGTGTTCGCCCTGAACACACAACTTATTTTTATCAATGATAATTCATTCCACTAGAGAACTATCATTGAACTACCGCACCAATCCCAAATTACATTTTTGGGCTCCTTCTTATTATAAGTGTGTTAGTCTCCCTGTGTTTAAGATATCGAATGTCCACTAATTAAGTGAGTTACTGACAACTCATTTAATTAATATCTTAGTCCAAGAGTAGTACCACTCAACCTTATCGTCATGTCGGACTAAGTCCACCTGCAGGGTTTAACATGACAATCCTTATGAGCTCCTCTTGGGGACATTATCAACCTAGTATCTCTAGGACACAGTTTCCTTCTATAATCAACAACACACACTATAAGTGATACCATTTCCCAACTTATCGGGCTTATTGATTCATCGAACTAAATCTCACCCATTGATAAATTAAAGAAATAAATATCAAATATATGTGCTTGTTATTATATTAGGATTAAGAGCACACACTTCCATAATAACCGAGGTCTTTGTTTCTTTATAAAATCAGTATAAAAGAAACGACCTCAAATGGTCCTACTCAATACACTCTAAGTGTACTAGTGTAATTATACAGTCAAGATAAACTGATACCTAATTACACTACGACCTTCTAATGGTTTGTTCCTTTCCATTTTGATCGTGAGCTACTGTTTATAATTTATAAGATACTGATAACATTATCTTCTGCATATGACACCACATGCTATGTTATTTACAGTATAAATTAATTGAACAACTACAAACAAATGTAGATGATTTGACCAAATGTGATTATTTATTCAAGACAAATGTTTACAAAAGTTTAGGCTTTCAGTATACACTCCAACACAAGCATGGGTCCCAAAGTCCAAATTGATCAATCAAATTGGACTTGGCCAATACTGGGTTCCGAAGGATCAAATACACTACCTCGATAGACCATATCGAGGCCATGATCCAGGGGGAGCAAAATAGAAAAACGATATTAATCAAACCAACTTAATTCAAAATTCAAATTAAAAAATTCAAATTAAAAAATTCGAAATTAAATTCAAAAATAAAATTATAAAATTCTAAATTCTAAATTAAATTAAAATTTAAAAATTCAAAATTCGAAATTAAATTCAAAATTCAAATTACAAATTACAAATTCAAAATTTAAAATTAAATTAAAATTCAAAAGTCAATAGAAGGAGGATCCAGAATAGCTGGCACCCCCAACTAAATTACCCGACTGGGTAACCGAACTTAATCTACCCGGAATGGGTAAACAAGAGTAGACTACCCGGCAGGGTAATTAAGGTTAGATAAATGGGCGAGGTTTAACTTGACCCACGGTACTGGTGAAGTTTTTGGATGATAGTACGTTAGGGAAGCTTGGGCATCGCATGTCTAGGAAGATATGGCTTCGACCTGGTGCATTTGGCCAAGTGGAACTGACCGAAGCTACCCTTAAATGGATCCTAACTAGTTAGACCAAGGTTTAGTATTAAGTTCAATGGGTAGGACTATTTGGAAAACCTCGAAGGCATGGTTACTTTAATGAGTTCCTCGAGACTCACCATAGCCCAGAAGTTTATCCAAAGAATGCTTACTTGTTGAACCCAAAGCTAAACCTGAATCTAATACAAAGTTAAACCAAACCCTTAAATAGAACCTCAATTCATCTCACAACAATTATAGGATTCCCTGATTGAAAATTTAGATCGGGTGAGATGACTAAGTAATTAAAATCAAACTGATAATCAATTCAAAACTCAATTTTTTTTTAAAAATTTATTTGAAAAATCTTTTCAAAATGAATTTCAAGATTTATTTGAAAAATCTTTTCAAAATGAATTTCAAATTTATTTAAAAATCTTTTCAAATGAATTTCAAAATTATTTAAAAATCTTTTCAAATGAATTTCAAAATTATTTAAAAATCTTTTCAAAACTTAATTTCAAAATCATTTTAAATAATTTCAAAATCTTTGAAAAATCATTTCAAAATCATTTTAAATAATTTCAAAATCTTTTCAAAATCATTTCAAAATCTTATAAAAAATTATTTCAAAATCATTTTAAACTTAATTTCAAAATCATTTTAAAATCTTTTCAAAACTTAATTTCAAAACCATTTTAAAATCTTTTCAAAAATCATTTTAAAATCTTTTTCAAAACATAATTTCAAAATCTTTGAAAAATCATTTCAAAATCATTTTAAATAATTTCAAAATCTTTGAAAAATCATTTCAAAATCATTTTAAACTTAATTTCAAAATCATTTCAAAATCATTTTAAACTTAATTTCAAACTTCATTTCAAAATTATTTGAAAAACTTTCAAAATCATTTTAAAAATCTTTTTAAACTTCATTACAAAATTATTTGAAAAACTTTCAAAATCATTTTAAAAATCTTTTTAAACTTCATTTCAAAATTATTTGAAAAACTTTCAAAATCATTTTAAAAATCTTTTTAAACTTCATTTCAAAATTATTTGAAAAACTTTCAAAATCATTTTAAACTTCATTTCAAAATTATTTGAAAAAACTTTCAAAATCATTTTAAAAATATTTTTAAACTTCATTTCAAAATTATTTGAAAAACTTTCAAAATCATTTTAACTAGTTTCAAAATCCTTTGAAAAATACTTGAAAAACTAGTTTCAAAATCCTTTGAAAAATACTTGAAAAATTATTTCAAAATCCTTTGAAAAACACTTGAAAAACTTATTTCAAAATCCTTTGAAAAATACTTGAAAAACTTATTTCAAAATCCTTTGAAAAATACTTGAAAAATTATTTCAAAATCCTTTGAAAAATAATTGAAAAACTTATTTCAAAATCCTTTGAAAAATACTTGAAAAACTTATTTCAAAATCCTTTGAAAAATAATTGAAAAACTTATTTCAAAATCCTTTGAAAAATACTTGAAAAACTTATTTAAAAACCTTTGAAAAATACTTGAAAAATTATTCAAAAACCTTTGAAAAATCTTTGGAAAACTTATTTCAAAATCCTTTGAAAAATACTTGAAAAACTTATTCAAAAACCTTTGAAAATTATTTGAAAAACTGATTTCAAAATCCTTTGAAAAATACTTGAAAAACTTATTCAAAAACCTTTGAAAAATATTTGAAAAACTTATTTCAAAATCCTTTGAAAAATATTTGAAAAACTTATTTCAAAAACCTTTGAAAAATACTTGAAAAACTAGTTACAAAATCCTTTGAAAAATACTTGAAAAACTAGTTTCAAAATCCTTTGAAAAATACTTGAAAAACTAGTTTCAAAATCCTTTGAAAAATTTGAAAAACTTATTCAAAAACCTTTGAAAAATCTTTGGAAAACTAATTTCAAAATCCTTTGAAAAATACTTGAAAAACTAACTTGAAAATCTTGCTCCCCTAAATTTTCTAGACTTACAAGAATATGGAATTAGCCCTGAAGGAAATGGAGATTTGAAGTTTGAGCATGCTTATACTTTAGGGCTCTGATACCTGAACAAAACAATCTGGATAACTTAAAATCTATTTAACCTCCTGCTTGGACTTAAAGACCAGCTAAAATAAATAACCTAAATTAAACATTTAGTCACTCCCTCTTTGTATTAACAAATTCTTACTCCTATCTTTTCAAAATTAAGTTTTAACGCTATGTACCTTTTAAACTGAACCTACATTCTCAAAATTCATTGTTTGCAAAAGGCTTAGCTAAAGTGACTCATATAGCAACCTTCAAACTTTCTCAAACTTAGCCCCCTTATAAATTTTAACTCTAAATGCTAAAATACTTTTCTAAGTTAAAAATATTCCGATTAACTAAGTTTCACAAGCCTTCTTCTTCCTTCTCTCAAAAAGATTGTTTTCTTAAAATCTTAAAACTTGCTTTCAACTGATTTTTGATATATGGCAAAGGGGGAGAGTAGAAGAAAATTCAAAGAATTAAAGAAAATTGAAAGAAATTCAAATTTTAAAAAGTGAGCTTTATATTAAGGGGGAGTCTTTATATTAAGGGGGAGCTCTGCACTTAATTTAGCTCTGCACTTAACTATCATTATGCTTGTATTTTCATGCTTATCTTTTAATGGCATTATTTTCTTAACTTTGAATTTTTGTTGCCATAATCAAAAAGGGGGAGATTGTTGGTGCAGGAAGCATCCGACGATCGAACCTAAGTTTTGATAATGGCAAAGGGATTCAAAGTTAAGATTCTCTGTTATCTAACATGTTGAATGAGTATTTCAGGAAAGTCCTAACTGCGGTTAGGCAGGTGAAAACCCTAGGGGGTGGTAACCCTAGGTGGAGAAAAGTCCTAGCTGCGGTTAGGCAAAGGGAAAACCCTAGGGGGTGGTAACCCTAGGTCATAGGGGGTGGTAACCCTATGCGGAAAGTCTTGGCAGGTCGATGGCTTCAGGCAAAAGTCCTAGGGGGTGGTAACCCTAGGTGAAAAGTCCTGGTGTCGCGAACCAGGTGAAAGACTGGACTAGCCGGGAAGCGGATGTCCAGCAGAAAGTCCGGAAGCATCGAGGGCCGAGTCAGTCTGGAGGATCGGAATGGCAACAAGTAATCTTCCGAGTGGAGTAGGTGAGGACGCGCCTCGCAGAGGGAACAGAGGGCTTGTCGACCTAGGGTTTCCTAAGGAAACCAAATCGACTTTGACGGTCCAAGATCGCCAATTATTACTTATCGTGTTTTATCATATTCTAATATTGTCTTGCAGGTATTTTGCTCGGACTAACCTTTGTTTGCAGTGAGGAACCCGCTGAAAAGTTATCCGGCGCCGGATGGATCCGGCGCCTGAGGTCCGGTGTCCTAAGTGTCCGCCCGGACCACCTATCCTCCGTGACTTTGCCACGTGGAGCATCCGTTGGTTGGCCACGCCACACTCCAGGCGGAACTGCATATAAAAGGAGGGTTGAGGTGTTCTAGAGAGAACGAATTCTAAGTGATCTTTCATCAACACGCTGCTCTAAAAGACGCCCCTACAAGTACCCGACGACCCGAAGCTTCAGAATTAGCATTTCTTGTTGTCGGTATAATTTTTGATAGCTTTTATTTGTATTCATAATTGTAATCTTTTAACGAGCTTATAGTTGTTGCCCACCGGAAGCGATCAAGGATCGCGGGCCTTCGAGTAGGAGTCGACTTAGGCTCCGAACGAAGTAAAATCGACCTGTCTCTTTGTGTTGTCTCTTTATTTTATTTCTGCTTATTCCGCTGCACGTTTTAACTCCGATAGTTTTTCAATAATCGAACGAAATAGCCACGAGCGCTATTCGCCCCCCTCCCTCTAGCGCTTCTCGATCCAACATATAATGGATCACTAGCCCAGTAGTAAAGTTGTTTTAGAAGAACTAAGAGATGACACGTCTACTTTAGTACCAATAGTACAAGATGAAGTACCACAAGAGACTGCAACACGTGTCACACATGATACACAACCACAGACAGTGACTCGTCGTAGTGGGAGGGTTGTGAGGCAGCCTGAGAGATTCATGTTTTTGGGAGAGTCTTCGGACTTGATCCCGGGTAAATATGAACCTGATCCCCGGACATATGACAAAGCACTCCAAGATATAGATGCAGCATCTTGGCAAAAGGCGATGAATTCTGAAATAAAGTCTATGTACTCTAATAAGGTCTGGGAATTTGTAGAACCACCTGATGGTGTAAAAGCCGTTGGATGCAAGTGGATCTACAAAAGGAAAAGAGGGACAGACGGGAAGGTAGAAACCTTCAAAGCTAGTCTTGTTACGAAAGGGTACACTCAGAAAGAGGGAATCGACTATGAGGAGACCTTTTCACCGGTAGCCATGCTTAAGTCTATCCGGATACTCTTATCCATTGCTGCTCATATGGATTATGAGATTTGGCAAATGGATGTCAAGACAGCTTTCCTTAATGGAAGTCTTGAAGAGAACATCCATATGAAGCAACCAGAAGGGTTCATTGAAAAAGGCAAAGAGCATCTAGTGTGCAAGCTCAATCGGTCCATTTATGGACTAAAGCAAGCTTCAAGATCTTGGAACATCCGGTTTAATGAAGTAATCCAGTCATATGGATTTATTCAAAGTCTGGATGAGTCTTGTGTATATAAGAAGTGTAACGGAAACGTGGTGGTATTTCTTGTACTATACGTAGATGATATTTTGTTAATTGGCAACAATGTCAAGGTATTATCAGACGTAAGGGTATGGTTGTCCAAACAATTTGATATGAAGGACTTAGGAGAGTGTGCACACATTCTTGGGATCAAAGTAATAAGGGATCGCAAGAAAAGAATGTTGTGTCTATCCCAAGCTTCATATATAGATACAATCCTTGCTTGTTTTAGCATGCAGGATTCCAAGAAAGATTTTTTACCTTTTAGGCATGGAATAGCTCTATCTAAAGAGATGTCTCCTAAGACATCAAAGGAGATAGAAGACATGAAAGCAGTTCCTTATGCCTCGGCTGTAGGAAGCCTTATGTATGCAATGCTATATAGACCCGATATTTGTTTTGCTGTGGGCATGGTGAGCAGATATCGGAGTAACCCACAAGGACATTGGACTGCAGAAAACATATATTAAAGTACCGAGAAGGACTAGAGATTATATGCTAGTTTACCAAGCAGACGATTTGCTCCCTATGGGTTACATGATCAGATTTTCAATCCGATAGGGACAACAGTAAGTATACATCGGGCTATGTGTTTACTTTAGGAGGTGGAGCCATTTCATAGAGGAGTGTTAAGCAGAATTTCGGCCTCAACCATGGAAGTCGAGTATGTAGCAGCCTCCGAGGCGTAAAGAAGCAGTATGACTCAGAACTTTCTAATGGACTTAGATGTGATTCTGGTTGTCCAAAATCATCACACTTTATTGTGATAATAGCGGTTGCAAACTCCAAGGAACCACGAGCTCATAAGGCAAGTAAACATATAGAGCGCAAGTACCACCGATACGAGATATCGTGAAGCGAGGAGAAGTTGTCATCGCCAAGATTGCATCACGGATAACCTGGCGGATCCTTTCACTAAGGCCCTTTCGATCGGCATGTGGAGGGAATGGGAATCAGATGTATGGTAGAAGATATGGCAGCTTAGTCATTAGTATAAGTGGGAGATTGTTGGAGTGTATACTGAAAGCCTAAGCTTTGTAAACATTCATTATGAATAAAGAATCACATTTGGTCAAATTGTCTACATTTTGTTGTAGTTGTTCAATTAATTTATACTGTAGATAGCATAGTATGTGGTGCCACATGCAGAAGATGATGTTATCAGTACCTTATAAATTATAAACAGTAACTCACGACCAAAATGGAAAGGAACAAACCATTAGAAGGTCGTAGTGTAATTAGGTATCAGTTTATCTTGACTGTATAATTACACTAGTACACTTAGAGTGTATTGAGTAGGATCATTTGAAGTCGTTTCTTTTATACTGACTTTATAAAGAAACAAAGACCTCGGTTATTATGGAAGTGTGTGCTCTTAATCCTAATATAATAACAAGCACATATATTTGATATTTATTTCTTTAATTTATCAATGGGTGAGATTTAATTCGATGAATCAATAAGCCCGATAAGTTGGGAAATGGTATCACTTATAGTGTGTGTTGTTGATTATAGAAGGAAACTGTGTCCTATAGATACTAGGTTGATAATGTCCTCAAGAGGAGCTCATAAGGATTGTCATATTAAACCCTGTAGGTGGACCTAGTCCGACATGATGATAAGGTTGAGTGGTACTACTCTTGGACTAAGATATTAATTAAATGAGTTGTCAGTAACTCACTTAATTAGTGGACATTCGATATCTTAAACACAGGGAGACTAACACACTCATAATAAGAAGGAGCCCAAAAATGTAATTTGGGATTGGTGCGGTAGTTCAATAATAGTTCTCTAGTGGAATGAATTATTATTGATAAAATTAAGTTGTGTGTTCGGGGCGAACACGGGATGCTTAATTTTATCGGGAGACCAAAACCAATTCCTACTCTCGGTCCCTATCGTAGCCTCTTATTTATAGAGTACTATACCCACCTATACCCACCTTCTATACCCACCTAAAGGGGGTCGGCCAAGCTAGCTTGGGAACCAAGCTAGGGCCGGCCTAGGTATAAATTGGGGTGGTCGACCCTAGCTTGAACCCAAGCTAGAGGGGCCGGCCAAATTAAATTAAAAAAAAAAAGAATTTTAATTTTAATTTTTTATTATGTGGAAGATATAATTTATTAAAGATAATTAAAATTAAATTATCTCTCTTGTAAAAGATCTACAAAAGATTAAAGAAAGAGATTAGATCTCTTTCCTTATTTGTAGATTGGTGAGGTATTTTAGTTTCTCTTTAAAAATTATTCACATGTTGTAAAATTAAAATTATGAAAATTTCTTTTTATCAACTATGAAGAGATTTTAAAGAGAAATTTTAATTTTAAAATTTTCGGAAACAAATTAGGAAGTTTTAATTGTTGATTGAAACTTGTCTAATTTGATTTCATGATGTGGCCGACCATTAGAATTTAATTGGGGAAATTTTATTTTATTTTTCTCAATTAAATCATGTCAAGGAAATTAAGAAAATTTTATTGTAATTAAATTTCCTAATTTGCTTAGGCCAAGGAATATAAAAGAAGGGGTGAGGGTGCCTTCATGAGACACAACCTCTATTATTTCTCTCCCTCTTTTGTTCCTTGGTGTGGCCGGCCATCATCCTCTCCCTCTCTTCCTCTTGTGGTGGCCGAACCTCTCTCTCCCCTTGGAGCTCTTGTGGTGGTCGGATACTACTTGGAGAAGAAGAAGAAGAAGGAGAGAAAGCTAGCATCTCTTGGAGCTTGGTTGGTGTTTTGATCTTCTTCCTTGGTGAAGCTTCCTTATTGTTGGCCGAACCTAGCTAGGAGGAGAAGAAGGTGGTTGGTGGTTTCTCATCTCAGAAGATCGTTGCCCACACAACGTCCGAGGTTAGAAGAGGAATACGGTAGAAGATCAAGAGGTCTTTCTAGAAGGTATAACTAGTAATTTTTCCTTTCCGCATCATGCTAGTTATTTATGGAAATAATACCAAATACAAGAGGCTTACGTTCTAGTATTTCGAATATGTTTTTCGAAGTTGTGTTCTTTTGTTTTTTTTCCCCCTTCTGATTTGATTGTTCTTTTTGGTTAACCTAAAGTTATTTTAGGAAATTAAATATTAGATTTCTATAAAAGGTTTTGTCTAGTCGGTGGTGGTTGCTCCCATATCCAAGAAGACCATGTGCCTCGCCACGTCAGTACTGGGAACCAATTATAGAAATTAATATTTAATGGAATTAATAACTTAAGGTGATTTGGATCGAACGTGTTAAGTTCCGCAGGAGACCCAAGTCAAAACCTAAAAGAACGAATAGATTAAGTTTTGGATCAAACGTGTTAAGTTCCGCAGGCGATCTAAAATTTAATTTAAAAGAACACATGGTAGCTAGGAAAAGGTTCAGACCTTTGTACAAAATTTTTGTATAGTGAAACCTTTAGGTTTTCCGAGTAGCAACCAACAGGAGAAGTGCGAGGAGACCAGCTGGCGGCTCGGCGATGCTACTTCGAAATGGTCCGAGCCGAAGCTAATTCCACTCGGAAGACGCCACGGATCGAGGTGAATGCCATAACCGAAAAACCACCCTCTTGGGTTTATGAAGAAAAAGAGGAGGTGCAGATCCACCCGACCCGATCGGAGGCCACCACATTCATTGCGGCCGATCTGGAGGCAAACCAGAAAAAGGAGGTGATCAAATGTCTTCAGAGAAACTGCGACGTCTTCGTTTGGTCGACGCATGAGCTGCCGGGAATTTCGCCAAGTATAGCACAGCATGAGCTTCACGTCCGACTGGACGCTCGGCCGGTGAAGCAAAGGAAGAGGGACTTTAGCGCCGAACAAAACACCATCATCTGAGCGGATGTCGAGAAGCTCTTGGAGGCCGGCCATATAAGGGAGGTCCAGTTCCCGAGCTGGCTCACAAATGTAGTGCTAGTCTCCAAACCGGGCAACAAGTGGAGGGTTTGCATCAATTTCCGGGATCTCAACAAAGCCTGCCCAAAGGATTTCTACCCTCTGCCCCGGATTGATCAATTGGTGGACTCTACAGCCGGGTGCGAGCTGATATGCATGCTAGACGCCTATCAGGGCTACCATCAAGTGCCGCTCGCCCGAGAAGATCAAGAGAAGGTCAGCTTCGTCACATCCGACGACACTTACTGTTACAATGTAATGTCGTTCGGACTTAAGAACGCGGGAGCAACCTACCAGCGCTTGATGAACAAAGTATTCAAAGAGCAGATCAGAAGCAATTTAGAAGTGTACGTGGATGATATTCTTATCAAGTCCGTCCGAGCGGCTGATCTTTTTACGGACATGGAGGAGACCTTCCAAATGTTGAGGAAGTATGGAGTTAAGCTGAACCCTCAAAAATGTTTGTTCGGAGCAAAAGACGGGTGTTTCTTGGGCTATATAGTGATCGAGCGGGGCATAGAGGCAAATCCCAGCAAGGTAAAAGCGTTGCAAGATATGCCGCCCCCAAGAAATCTGAGGAAAGTACAGCGCCTGACCGGGCGGATAACTGTATTGTCAAGATTCATCTCTAAGACTGCCGACCGGAGTCTCCCTTTTTTCAAGATCCTATGCAAAGCTACTAAGTTTCATTGGGACGAAGAATGCGATCGGGCATTTGAGGAGCTGAAGACATACCTGAACTCCTTGCCCGTGTTAGCCAAGCCAGCTGTAGGTGAGCCGCTCTGTATTTATTTATCTTCAACCGAGCGGGCAGTAGGCTCGGCATTAGTGAGGATGAGCGGTGAAGAACAACCCATGTACTTCTTGAGCCATATTCTAAAAGATGCTGAATCTCGCTACACTGGGCTCAAGAAGCTGGCTTTTGCTTTGGTCCTCACCGCTCGGAGACTTCATACTTATTTCCTAGCACATACAATCATCGTCCGGACAAATAGCCCATTGGGAAGAGTGCTGCTGAACCCAGAAGCGTCCAGACGGCTCATCAAATGGATAATGGAGTTAAGTGAATTTGACATTCAGTATCAACCCCGTTCGGCGATAAAGGCGCAGTCCTTAGAAGATTTTGTTACCGAAGTGCAAAATCCCGAGCCCGAAGCAATGTGGAAAATATTTGTGGATGGATCGTCCACTCGGCTCGGGAGCGGGATTGGTGTGCTATCACTCTCTCCCCAAGAAGAATGGATTGTTGGTGCAATCTTAGGTCAAGGTTGACCTGGTTGACCCGACTCGAGTTGACCTGACTCGAGTTGTATTTTGATGTTTGACGAGAATAGAAAAGTTGTATCTTGATGTTTGACAAGAATACAAACTTGGGAGATTGTGGGTGCAACCTTCGGTCAAGGTTGACCTGGTTGACCCGACTTGAGTTGACTTGATTCGGTAAAGTCCAAGTATGGAGACTTGGCACGGGAAAAGTCCAAGTATGGAGACTTAGCACGGAAAAGTCGAGCTTGGCACGGGAAAAGTCCAAGTATGGAGACTTCGAAAAGTCCAAGCAGGGAGCTTGACAGGAAAAGTCCAAGTATGGAGACTTGGCATGGAAAAGTCCAAGCAGGGAGCTTCGGGAAAAGTCCAAGTATGGAGACTTTGAAAAGTCCAAGCAGGAGCTTGGCACGGAAAAGTCCAAGTATGGAGAGTCGGAAAAGTCCAAGCAGGAGCTTGGCACGGGAAAAGTCCAAGTATGGAGACTTGCAAGGAAAAGTCCAAGCAGCTTCACAGGAAAAGTCCAAGTATGGAGACTTGGCATGGAAAAGTCCAAGCAGGAGCTTGGCACGGGAAAAGTCCAAGTATGGAGACTTGAAAAGTCCAAGCAGGAGCTTGGCCCGAAAAGTCCAAGTATGGAGACTTAGGAAAAGTCCAAGCAGGAGCTTGGCACGGAGAAGTCCAAGTATGGAAGCTTGGCATGGGAAGTCGGAGAGGGCTCGGCACTCGTTCTCCGACTAGGTCGAGAGGGCTCGGGAGCTCGCTCGGACGAAGTCGGAGAGGGCTCGGCAGCTCGTTCTCCGGACTAGGTCAAAGAGGGCTCGATAGCTCGTCGGACCAGATGAGGAAGTCGGAGAGGGCTCGGTAGCTCGCTCTCCTGACTAGGTCAGAGAGGGGTAGGCTCGGCTCCGACCGGACGGTCGGAGAGGGCTCGGTAGCTCGTTCTCCTGACTAGGTCAGAGGGGAGCTCGCTCTCTGGACCGGATGAAGTCGGAGAGGGCTCGGTGAGCTCGCTCTCCGACTAGGTCGAGAGGGCCTGGAGCTCGCTCGGACCGGGTCCGAGAGGGCCTCGAGCTCGCTCGACTAGGCCAGAGGGCCCGGAGCTCGCTCGACCGGATGAAGTCGGAGAGGGCTCGGTAGCTCGTTCTCCGACTCAAGTCGAGAGGGCCTGTAGCTCGCTCTCGACCGAATGTGGAAGTCGAGAGGGCTCGGTGTAGCTCGCTCGACTAGGTCGAGAGGGCTCGGTAGCTCGTTCTTTAGACCGGAAGGCTTTAGGTTTAGGGCTGGGAAGTTTGGATCGGTTTGGTGGCATGAGATCTGGATTACTCCGATCGGGTGACCGATCGAACCAAATGTAATGTTTCAGGTTAACCGATCGGTCTCAGACCGATCGTAGCGGCGGACTTCGAGAGTGATTCACTTATAGTCGATCGGTCCACGCATCGATCAGACAAGCCAACTCTCGGAGAGTTGGTTGATCGTTCAGGGACCGAGCCTAGGGCCCTGATCACCACGCATCGATCAGAGTCTCCTGCATCGATCGAGTCTCTGCATCGATCAGGTTGGAGCGATCGTCTGTGCCCAGCCGCGACACAACGACTAGATTGTGTTGCTCTTGTCTTCTTCACAGCGCAGCAGTGTGATATATATCGAGGTCGAGGGCCTCTACGAGAACTCTTCTTCTTGTTCCTCACTCTTGCGATTTGAGCTTGAGCTCTTTGAAGCTTCGTGAGCTTCCTCGATCGTGATCACCGCTGACATCGTGAAGTTGCTGCTTCATCGAACTCCAGTCGACGAGAAGGCAAGCAAAGTGTTTTTACATTTATACTGTTCTTGTTTTCTTTCTCTATTGGTATTACTTCATTCTTGCTGTTGCAAGAGAGATTGTGGCGAAGTTTCTCCACCCAGAAGGAGTTCATATTAGCCGGTTATCCGGGGTCTCATCCACCGACGGATTGATAGGCTTCATCCACCTTACGGACACGTCGAGGAGTAGGAGTATCATCTCTGAACCTCGTTACATCATCGTGTTTGAGGTTTGATCTTCTCCACTTTCGTTTCTACATTGTATTTCCGCTGCGCTAACCTAAATTGTAGGAAGAAACGATAATTTGAGGTCGGCTATTCACGCCCCCCCCCTCTCTAGCCGCTATCCGAAGGTCCTAACAAGTGGTATCAGAGCAAGGTTGCTCTTCGACGGATTAACACCTGGGGGAGCACAAGCTAGAGAATGGATCGACTTGGAGAAGACATCACGATTCCACCCTTCTACGATCGCGACGACTTCGCGTATTGGAAGGTAAGAATGAAGTATTTTCTTATGACTAACCTAGTAAATTGGAATTGTGTACAAGTAGGTTTTATTCCTCCGGTGGATAAAGAAGGAGAACCTCTTGAGAAGAAGAAGATCACGACGACTTCGCGTATTGGAAGGTAAGAATGAAGTATTTTCTTATGACTAACCTAGTAAATTGGAATTGTGTACAAGTAGGTTTTATTCCTCCGGTGGATAAAGAGGGAGAACCTCTTGAGAAGAAGAAGTGGACGAAGGAACAAATCCACCGATCCATGATCAACGACGAGGTAACGAAAATCTTTGAATTTTCATTACCTAATGATGTCTTGCGTAAGATAGGTGGATACAACAATGCCAAGGAGTTGTGGAACAACTTGGCTAAGTTCCATGAGGAGAGCTCCAATTCAAGTCATGAAGAGGAGTCAAGTGAGCCAAGTAGCTCACATCATGGAGGTATGGAATTAGAAGTTGAGGGCTACTCAACATCTAAGGAAGAAGAGGAGGAGAGTTTTTCATCAAGATTGGTGCAAGAAGAAACCTCTACCTCCGGAAGGGATGAAGAAGAGAGCTTATATCCATCCTCAACCCTAGGTAACTCAAGCAACTTAATTTCAAGTAAATTACATATAATGTGATTTGAGTGTAGGGAATATGGGCATTACAAGAGTAAATGTCCAAAGAGGATTAGGAAGACTCCACCGGCGCCAAAGGTAAAGGAAGCCGGAGTCCCGATACGCAAGGGCAAGGAGCACGTGGTGTGCTTCCAATGCAAGCAAAGGGGACATTATAGGAGCCAATGTCCGAGGGAGGGGCAACCTCACAAGGACAAGAGACCAAGCACATCTATGGGGGGAGCTAAGGCAAACCCTAAGGTACCCTTTAAGGCATATCCTTGCAATTCTAATAAGAAACATGCTAGTAGCTTTATTGCATTTGTCAATAATGATAAGCATGATAACTATAGAAACCGATACATGTGCTTAGGTGCCAAACATGTTAGTCTAGATAAGGACAATACTAGAAGTACCAACCCTAGAATTAATTCATCTAAGGTTAAGGAAAACCTAGATAGGAATCCCAAAACAACTAGACATATGCCTAGGAATACCTCAAAGAAAAATGACAAATTAAAACTTGAGGTATTAGAGAAGGAAAATCAAGTCTTAAGGTCAAGACTTGACACTTTAGAAAAGGCCCTTAAGAATTTGGAGAAGTCAACTCTAGGGTCTAAGGGTCAAAAACAAAAGCCCAAGGACATGAGAGGTTTGAGTCACAAACCTAAGTCTCAAGTGGTCAAGCCCACTTATCATAATGTTCCATTCGATTATGGAACAAGACCTAGGGATAGGAAGACCATCACCAAGGTCACAAGGGGAGTCACCCCTAGAGTTGATCTTGATGAGTCCCAAATGACCAAGGCTTTAAAGCCTAGGAGGGTCATTAGGAGGGTTGCTAGGGAAGTCATCCCTAGTGAATGTTTAGTGAACCCAATGAGCTCAAATAGGTTTTGGGTTCCTAGGAGCGTGATTCCATCACGCTAGATGGGTTAAGGTGTGCCAACCTTAATTGGATAGGTAGTTAACCTAATCATGGCAAAAGGTGGCATTTTAGGAATTTTCAAGGTGTAATCAAGCCTTGAAAATGAAATTTTACTCATTCCTAAGGTGATTAGGATGTGCCAACCACACTTGAGGAATTTTCTAGGGTCAATCTAATTGGCACATAGTGATCTAAAAATCTTTAGTATATGATTTTAGATCTATTACACTTAGGAATATAGAATTTATGGCAAAATGATCAAAATTATCAAAAATTGCAACTAAAGCTAGAATTAGGTATTTTCTATACCTTTATATGTTATTTGCCATATATTGTTTGCCATATGCCATGTCATGACATCATATCTAATTTACTATCATTTGAAATGTCATGATAATGCTTAGGTTAGTTATATGTCATGCCTTATTTAAGTTTCATACTTTATGCCATGTCATCATCTCTTACATGTATGATCAATTAAATTGATTTAAGGATAAAAACATAATTTGATATGGAGATCAAATTGTTGTCTAGAAAATGCATGAGAACTTAGCTTAAGATGACCTAAACCCATATCTCACATCAAAATTGACTTGGATGTGTTTGATACACCTTAGATGTGTGTGAGATATTAGGATTATGAGTTAGGATCAAGGTGCATAGCTCTTGTACCTAGATGAGCCTAATTCTAAATTGAGGATCATAGGGAAAGCTTGTGTACAAGTCATGTACATTTAGCCCTAAGATTGTGGTCCTAAATTGAATGGTTTAAAATCATTTCAAAATTGATTTGAAAAATCTTGATGAAGCTTTTCTAGTGATAACATTCATCATTGAGCAAGTTGATACAAAGATGGATTAACCTTGAGCTATTTCAAAGTTTTTCGAACTTTGTATCAAGATTTGAAAATGGAAGTTATTTTCATAGAAAACTATTTTTCCATGATAATATATGTTATGAGGAATGTATCCTCAAAATTTTACAATTTTTGGAATTTTCTGTGAATTTTTAGGGGTTTCTGAATTTCGGGAGAAAAATCAGAAATTCCTATCAGAGCTTTGTGGACCGATCAGAGGGGATGCTGATCGGTCCAGGGAGGTCTGGATCGGTCACTGGACCGATCCAGAGAAGTGTGGATCGGTCTGGTGATCGATCCAGTGAGGTTCTGATCGGTCTGGTAACCGATCAGAGCGTGCCAAAAATGCTAATTTTCTATTGTTGTCTGAAATTTCAGCTTTGGAAGTTGGTGTTTTTGATTTCTAAAGGGTTGAAACTCTTCAAGACATTGTTGGTGCAATGGTCAAGGGGGAGTTTTACCTATTGGTCAAAGGGGAGTTGACTTTTAGGGGGAGTTTTTACTCGATTACTGAGGATGAGTGATATGGGATTATCACTAAGTTGATTATTGTCTTTAGTATCAAGGGGGAAATTAAGGGTTTTAATGAAAGGTATGGGACTTTCATTAGGAAGAAACTCTTAACCTTGATTCACTCTTTTTGATGTATGTCAAAAAGGGGGAGAAATATCTAGAGAATGTTCAAGGAAGAACATTGGAGTTTGGGGAGAATGTTCAAGGAAGAACATTGATTGGAGAACTATTGGAAAACCTAAGTTAGGTTATCGGGTTAACCTAACTTGATTATGGTTTTTGTCAAACATCAAAAAGGGGGAGATTGTTGGTGCAACCTTAGGTCAAGGTTGACCTGGTTGACCCGACTCGAGTTGACCTGACTCGAGTTGTATTTTGATGTTTGACGAGAATAGAAAAGTTGTATCTTGATGTTTGACAAGAATACAAACTTGGGAGATTGTGGGTGCAACCTTCGGTCAAGGTTGACCTGGTTGACCCGACTTGAGTTGACTTGATTCGGTAAAGTCCAAGTATGGAGACTTGGCACGGGAAAAGTCCAAGTATGGAGACTTGGCACGGAAAAGTCCAAGCAGGGAGCTTGGCACGGGGAAAAGTCCAAGTATGGAGACTTGGCACGGGAAAAGTCCAAGTATGGAGACTTGACACGGAAAAGTCCAAGCAGGGAGCTTGGCACGGGAAAAGTCCAAGTATGGAGACTTGGCACGGAAAAGTCCAAGCAGGGAGCTTGGCACGGGAAAAGTCCAAGTATGGAGACTTGGCACGGAAAAGTCCAAGCAGGGAGCTTGGCACGGGAGAAGTCCAAGTATGGAAGCTTGGCATGGGAAGTCGGAGAGGGCTCGGCAGCTCGTTCTCCAGACTAGGTCAGAGAGGGCTCGGGAGCTCGTTCTCTGGACCAGACGAAGTCGGAGAGGGCTCGGCAGCTCGTTCTCTGGGCGCGGGAGCTCGTTCTCTGGACCAGATGAGGAAGTCGGAGAGGGCTCAGCTCGTTCTCCGGACTAGGTCAGAGAGGGCTCGGGAGCTGGTCCGAGAGGGCTCGGGAGCTCGTTCTCGACCGGACAGTCGGAGAGGGCCTCGGTAGCTCGTTCTGACTAGGCCGAGGGCTCGGGAGCTGCTCTGGACCGGATGAAGTCGGAGAGGGCTCGGTAGCTCGTTCTCCGACTAGGTCAGAGAGGGCTCGGGAGCTCGCTCTCCGGACGGAGTCGGAGAGGGCTCGGTAGCTCGTTCTCCGGACTAGGTCCGAGAGGGCTGGGAGCTCGTTCTCTGGACCGGAGGAAGTCGGAGAGGGCTCGGTAGCTCGTTCGGACTAGGTCGGAGAGGGCTCGGGAGCTCGTTCTGGACCGGATGAAGTCGGAGAGGGCTCGGTGGCTCGCGGACTAAGTCCGAGAGGGCTCGGTGGCTCGTTCTCGGCCGAACGTGGAAGTCGGAGAGGGCTCGGTGGCTCGTTCTCCGGACTAGGTCGAGAGAGCCCGTAGTTCGTTCTCTCAGACCGGAAGGCTTTAGGTTTAGTGGGAAGTTTAAGGCATTGGATCGGTCCGTGACCGATCCGATACTCGATTATGCGATCGGTCGGTGACCGATCGAACCAAAGAATGTTTACGTGGGTTACGATCGGTCAGACCGATCGAAGCGATGGACTTGAGAGCGATAGGAGGATCGGCGTGGACCGATCACCTATAGTCGATCGGTCCTCGACCGATCAGACTTGCCAACTCTGTGAGAGTTGGTTGATCGGTCCGGGACCGATCAGTTTAGCCTGATCGGTCCATAGACCGATCGAACTCCCTTTTCCCTTCCGCGCCTAGCCGTTGCGACACAACGGTTAGATTTCTGTGTTGCTCTTTGTCTTCTTCACAGGTGCAGCAGGTGCAAGATATATATCGAGGTCGAGGGCCTCTACAGTAACTCTTCTTCTTGTTCCTCACTCTTGCGATTTGAGCTTTGCTGAGCTTCTCTTTGCTGAAGCTTCGTGTGAGCTTCCCTCGACTGGGTGATCAGCTGCTGTTGACATCGTGAATTTGCTGCTTCATCGAACTCCAGTCGACGAGAAGGCAAGCAAAGTGTTTTTACATTTATACTATTTCTTGTTTTCTTTGTCTATTGGTTGTACTCCATTCTTGTTGTTACAAGAGAGATTGTGGCGAGATTTCTCCACCCAGAAGGAGTTCATATTAGCCGGTTATCCGGGGTCTCATCCACCGACAGATTGATAGGCTTCGTCCACCTTACGGACACGCCGAGGAGTAGGAGTATCATCTCCGAACCTCGTTACATCATCGTGTTTGAGGTTTGATCTTCTCCACTTTCGTTTCTACATTGTATTTCCGCTGCGCTAACCTAAATTGTAGGAAGAAACGATAATTTGAGGTCGGCTATTCACGCCCCCCCTCTCTAGCCGCTATCCGAAGGTCCTAACACGGATGCACCTATCCGTCCGGCTGGACTACAAGACCACAAATAATGAAGCGGAGTATGAGGCCCTCATAGCCGACTTACAGGCAGCCCGGCATGTAGGAGCCGGTCGGGTGACAATCCATTCAGACTCTCAGTTGACCGCCCAGCAGCTCTCGGACACTTTTGAGATTAACAACGCTCGGCTCAAGCTCTACGCTGAGGCCTTCAAAAAGCTCAAGAACCACTTCAGAGAAGTCATTATCCAGAAGATACCCCGAGCAGAGAACCAGGCGGCAGATTAGTTAACCAAGCTCGCAAGTTCAATATCACCGGTCGTCATCCAGCAGCCAATTGAGCAAGTATCCTTGGTGGCGCACATTGACCGGATAGAGGGTCTCGCATTCCTGAGCGATTAGAGGACAACCATCATAGGGTTTCTGCGCTCAGGTGCGACACCGTCCGATCGGGAGGAAGCCCAGCTATTGAGGAGGAGAGCCGGTCGGTTCACACTCGTTGGAGACTAACTCTACAAGAAGGCTTTCTCCCGCCCACTTTTGAAGTGTGTGAGCTCGGAGGACGCGGAGTACATCCTCCAGGAAGTGCACCAAGGATCGTGTGGAGGACATCCGGGCGAGCGATCGCTGGCTAGGAAGATCCTGCTGGCCGGGTACTTCTGGCCAGCCCTGCAAGCAGACGCCGCTCGGACCGTCGCGACGTGCCTTTTCTGCCAGAAGTACCACAACGTCTCCCACCGACCGGCGGAGGAGATGAAAGCATCTACAGTGTCTTGTCCGTTCGATCAGTGGGGAATGGATATCGTAGGTCTATTCCCTATGGCGACCGGTCAGCGGAAGTTTCTTCTAGTGGCGGTTGACTACTTTTCCAAATGGGTGGAGGCCGAGCCACTAGCCAAGATCACCGAGAAAATGGTCAAAAGGTTTATCTGGCAGCATATAATCTGTCGGTTCAGCATTCCTCGCCGGCTCATATCTGATAACGGGCGACAGTTCGTCGGGAAGCAGCTCGAAGAATAGTGCAAAAGTTATGGCATCGAACAACACTTTACTTCCGTGGCGTATCCCCAGAGCAATGGTCAAGCCGAAGTAGCCAACCGGGAGATTCTTCGCATTCTTTGGGCTCGGCTCGACCATATGGGAGGAAGCTGGGTGGACGAGCTGCCGGGTGTCCTATGGGCTATCCGCACGACCCCAAAGGAGGGAACGGGCGTCACACCATTCCATTTAGTGTACGGCGGCGAAGCAGTTATCCCAGTTGAAGTCGGCATAGAGTCTGTCCAGATCTAGAACTATGATGATGACAATGCCGAGCGGAGGAGGATGGAGTTGGACTTGATCGACGAAGAGCGAGCCAAGGCGTCCGTCCGCCTGATGGTGTACCGGTAGAGAATGAAGCAGAACTACAACCGGCGCATGATCCCTAGATCATTCCAGGTCGATGACCTAGTATGGAAGAAAGTAAAGCCGACCGGGGACGTTGGCAAGCTGGAGGCTCCTTGGGCGGGCCCCTTCAAAGTCATTGAAAAGCTCCGCTTGGGTGCCTATTATTTGGAGGATGAAGACGGACGGCAGCTGGATCAACCGTGGAGCGCAAATCATCTCCAACCGTACCGAGCTGGGTGAGAGGTGCGCCGATGTAATTCATTTTATGTATGTCTTGGTCGCCTGTGTCCTTTTAATGCAGGAAGCAAAGTGATAAAACACATTTGGCATTATTCGTCGAACGACCGCTCGGCATGACGTATATTAACTGTGTTTAAAGTAGCCTCAGAGGCCGTCGAGCTCCGACGTTAAATATCAAGAGTCGGATCGGCGACTATAAACCCCCCGAACGGAAGACCGTCGAGCTCCGACGTTAAATATCGAGAGTTGGACCGGCGATTATAAACCCCCCGGACGGAAGATCGTCGAGCTCCGACGTTAAATATCGAGAGTCGGATCGGCGACTATAAACCCTCTGGCCGGAAGATGATCAACGAGAATAAAAGGTGAGAACGCGTGAACGAGCGCTATTCGCGTCCGAACGGCCACACGGTCGAATTAAGAGGCATTTTACGGACAATCGGCTCAAGCTCAACTTAGAAATATGGAGGTGTTAGGCTGAACCGTCGAGCTATTAAATATCGAGAGTCGGACCGGCGACTATAAACCCTCCGGGCGGAAGACCGTCGAGCTCCGACGTTAAATATCGAGAGTCGTACTGGCGACTATAAACTTTCCGGTCGGAAGACCGTCGAGCTCCGACGTTAAATATCGAGAGTCGAACCGGCGACTATAAACCCCCCGGCCGGAAGACAGTCGAGCTCCGACGTTAAATATCGAGAGTCGGACCGGCGACTATAAACCCCCCGGCCGGAACAAGAGCTCACGTTAAATCGAGAGTCGAACCGCGACTATAAACCCTCCGGCGGAAGACCGTCGAGCTCCGACGTTAAATATCGAGAGTCGGGCCCGGCGACTATACTTCGGGCGGAAGACCGTCGAGCTCCGACGTTAAATATCGAGAGTCGAACCGCGACTATAAACCCGGTAGGAAGGCGATCGACGACGTTAAATATCGAGAGTCGGACCGGTGACTATAAACCCCCCGGCCGGAAGACCGTCGAGCTCCGACGTTAAATATCGAGAGTCGGACCGGCGACTATAATCCCCCCGGTTGGAAGACCGTCGAGCTTCGACGTTAAACCCAAGAGTCGGACCGGCGACTATAAACCCTCCGGCCGGAACGAAAGACGCTTGAAGAGGAGCAGTAAGGGAAAGTAGTGACAAGTCATATGCCACCTACGCCCTCTCGGGAGGCCTAGTTGGCCGAGTTGTGTGTCATAGGCCCCGACCAAAGCATGCAAAGTAAAAATGAGGTTGCACAACACAGATAAATTTTTCATTGAAATTAGAGAAAGCAAGGCCGAGCGGCCGAATTACAAAAAGGGAAGGTTGTGCCCGAACGGCCGAATTACATAGAGACTTCTATTCCAAAAAATCATAAAGGTCCTTAGGGATGGTGCTAAGGAGCGCCGCATAGTCTTGGGCCGAGATGCTGGCGGAGTCAGGGAGCTGACCCTTGGACATCAGATAGGCTGTCATGGCGGTGATGGCAAGCTTAAAGGCAGTATACATCCGCTCGCACACTTTTTCTGAAAATTCGATTGAGCGGATGTGCTTCAGCCTCAGGGCTGCGACTCGGCCGGGTTCCGCCTCTTGATATTCCTTGAAGGCAGCTTGGGAAGCTTCGAGAGACTCCTGCAAAGTATTCAGGTCATCCTTATGTTTAATCGCCTTGGCCGAGCGGCTCGCCTTCTCGCCGTCCAGTTGCTCCATCAGCTCTTTGACTCGTTGCTCTAGGCCCCGGGCCTCGACATTTTTCTTCTCCAGATCGGTGATGACCGTCTTCTTCCGATCGGTGGCAAGGCTTATTTTCCGGTCAAGAGATTTGACCTGTCGTTCGAGTTCGGCCAGAGTATGGGCCTGGCCGACCGTCTTTTTTTGCTCAGCCGCCAACAGATCTTGGGTCTTCTTGAGCTCTTTCTGCAGCTCGGTGTATGAAGAACCCTGGGAGGGTGCGTTGCCCAAACTCCTTAGCGTCTTTAACTCTTCGTGCACCATGGCAAGACGATTGGAGACAGCGATCTCCTCTACCCATCTCTGGCATGAATAGAAATATTAATAGCCGGTCGGAATTATGGCATAAAAAACTTCAGAAGAAAACACACTTACCCCAGTGGCCTGCTGCATATGGTTGTTGGTCAGGTTGCCGAGTGGAATCATCGCGACGCATGCCCGAGCGTCGGCCCACATCTCGGCTAGGGGCCCCTTCATGGTAATCATGTGCTCAGGCGCGGTTGGTCGATCGGACTCGGGCATCAACTCTTCAGTGGGGAGATGCAGGGAGACCCTAATGGTACGGCACCGACCGGGAGTCGTCTGAGCGGAAGCTGGGGAAGGATCGGAGGCCGGTGCAGAAAACTGGGACAAAATGGCCGAGCGTTGGACTCGGCGGGGAGAGGGCGGAAGGGCGCTGATAGGTATGGCCTCGAGGGGGTTCGCGGACACGTCCAGGTGGGATGGGGTCCGATCGGGCGAGATCGCCTCCACAGCTGTGGCTTTGCCGCGAGAATCGGCGGTGGTCGGTTTGGACGGCTGAACCGCGGAAGTGGCCGATCGAAGTGGTGTCTCCGTTCGGCGCCTCTTTTGTCGGAGAGAGCGCTCTTCCTCCTGAACAGAACCTTCCTCCCGGACGGAAGGGCCTCGGCCAGAAGTTGCGCCAACCGCTGGCTCCGGGAGAGAAGCCTGAGCGGTCGACTCCTCGTGGATCTCGCTCTCCCCTTCATGTGAGCCGACCGGCTCAATGCCAAGCAACTCCATCTCCTTGGCAGCTGCGGCCTCGAGCGCCGCCGCTTTCCTCTTCAAAATCCCGGCCATCACAGACTCCATGACAATGTCCGCTGCAAAGGAAAAAGAAGAAAATCAGTTAGCAATCAAGGCGAATGCACAAGTAAAATTCTTACCGAAGCCGCTCGGGAGGGGAGTCCGGATTGGACTCAGGCCAAATATGTACATCACCCCTTCAGGTAAGAACTTGTTGATGTCAAACTTCAGACCGGCTAGCATGTTGGCAGCGTGAAGATAGTCCGGTCGGGTCTTGAACCTCTTTAGCTCAGGGGAGGTTGGCGGTCCGACCTGCCACTGGGTTCGGAAGGAGGCCCGTTCGGGAAGACGAAGATAGAAGTAGTACTCTTTCCAATGTTTATTGGAAGAGGGCAGTTTATTAAAGAAGACTAAACCGGGCCGAGCCTGGAACATGTAAGTACCCAGCTCGGACTGTTTAGGATAATAAAAATAGTAGAAGATCTCCGGTCGAAGGGGAATGTTATGGATTTTGAACAAAACAACAACGCCACATAGAAGGCGGAAGGTGTTAGGGACTAATCTTCCGAGCGGAATGCCAAAAAATTACAAACTTCTACGATAAAGGGATGGATTGGAAATCGCAGACCGGCTATGAACTGGTCGCGGAAAACACAGATAGCTCCGCGTGACGGTTTGTGTGGCCGAGCGGAGGGGGAGGGTAAGATAAGTTCAAAGTCAGAGGGGATGTTAAAATTGTCCATCAGAATATCGGCGTTGCACCGATCGAAGCGCGACTCCATGGTGGTATAGCACGGGCCGAGGGCTGGGTCTTGAGGCTGAGAGGAACTGGCCATTGTCTGAACGGGTGAGACCACAAAAGGCGAGGAGAGGCAAATGATAAAAAGAAGAAGACAACAAACAATACAGCAACCAGAGAGCGAGAACTCGGCAAAAAACACGAGGATAATAGAGAAGGGGTAAGGACCTTGCAAAGAAGCTGAGGATCGAAAGGAGGAGGCTGAAGATCGCCGGAAACGGAAAAGCGGGATCGCCGGAAGTCGGAAACGCCAGAGGAAGCTGTGGAGCACGAGAAGGCACAGATGCGGCGAAGAAGGGGAGAAGGCGAAGGCTTTATAAGGTTGAGCTCGAGCGGCCTCCACCGTCGGATGCAGGTCACGGGAACCGAAGCACGCATCAGGTCGTCCATTTTAAACCGCCTCGGTCTCGTCGCCCGCGACGCCACCACCGTACGATGATGGCAGTAGTGCCACGTGGCATTGGCCACTAGAGTGCATTTAATGAGCGCCTTCACGAGGCACAAAGCGCATGTCCGGCCTTAATGTTGAAGATTGGCGCAAATTTCGAAGAGATCCGAGGAATGTTGGCGTTGACTAAGGTCAAAGCTACCCCCGTGGGGGTCGAGTGGAGGACAGTTTCACAGAGACGCCATTCGGCGTGACTGGCGGTCCAATCAGTCGGACTAATCGCTTCCTTCGACTAGACTTGAAGGGGAGGCAAGTGATCCGGCAGTAAGGACGGGGGACCCCCTTTGTGGGGAGCCTACGTGTCAGAAGTCAAAAGGGTCAACATGAGGTCCATCCGATCGGCCGAACAGGTCCGGGCGAAATCAAAGACAACCCGATGGGGAGTCGGGTTTCCGACGCTCATGGTGAACAGGGTCGCCGGGCCGAGCAGGTAGCCCGCTCGGCCGAGGCATAAAGCAGCAATGTGAAGGAACAGTCTCAACCGAGCACGCGATGGAGTGAAATCTTCCTGGTCGGACCGATACCTACGCCCGGTCGGACCGATGCCTGCCGAGCGGATGGATGCTCGGCTCGGGGAAAAAAAAAGGAGACAAGGACAAGGGGACATTGGGGAACATCTTCTGACAACAAGCATGTTCGACGACCAAGCCATACGCAAAATCCTACGACGGAATGTTCTGCTGTCCCATCAGAAAGGTGCTCGGACTGTAGCAGTATGGTATCAGGCATGCTCCTCTGGTAAGCCCATACTGAGGTATGGTAAAGGACACGTGTACGCCTCGACAGGTGTGCACAAGCCTCCCTAGAGCTCTATATAAGAGCCCACAAACTTCACCGGAGGTACGCGATCTCTCATCTTTGGAGCCACTTCATCGTTTTCCTCTTGCTTGACTTGAGCATCGGAGGGTCGTCACCGGGAACCCCTCCCCGGCTCGACTTCCTTGCAGGTTCACCGGAGATCCATACGGCCGGTCGGAGATCCACATCATTGTTGGTGCAACCTTAGGTCAAGGTTGACCTGGTTGACCCGACTCGAGGTGACTTGACTCGAGTTGTATTTTGATGTTTGACTTGGGAAGATTGTCGGTGTAACCTTAGGTCAAGGTTGACCTAGTTGAGTTGCATGTCGATGTTTGACGAGAAGAGAGTTGTATTCTTGATGTTTGACAAGAATAGGTGTTTGGGAGATTGTAGGTGCAACCTTAGGTCAAGGTTGACCTGGTTGACCTGATTCGTGAAAAGTCCAAGTATGGAGACTTGGCACTGGAAAAGTCCAAGTACGGAGACTTGGCACGGGGAAAAGTCCAAGCAGGTAGCTTGGCACGCGGAAAGTCCAAGTATGGAGACTTGGCACGGGGAAAGTCCTAACTGGGATGTTAGGCAGTTGGAAAGTCCCGGTGAGTGAAGCGGGCGGGAGAAAGTCCTAGCTGGGATGTTAGGCAGTGGAAAGTCTGGTGAGTGAAGCCAGGCAGTGAGAAAGTCCTAACTGGGATGTTAGGCGGTTGGAAAGTCCTGTGAGTGAAGCCAGGCAGTGAGAAAGTCCTAGCTGGGATGTTAGGCGGTTGGAAAGTCACAGTGAGTGAAGCCGGGCGGTGAAAGTCCTAACTGGGATGTTAGGCGGTGTGGAAAGTCCTAGTGAGTGAAGTCGAGCATGGGAAAGTCCTAACTGGGATGTTAGGCGGTTGGAAAGTCCAGTGAGTAAAGCCGAGGCGGTGAGAAAGTCCTAGCGGGATGTTAGGCGTGTGAAACCCTAGTGAGTGAAGCTAGGTGAAAGTCACGGTGAGTGAAGCCGGGCAAGGGAAAATCCGGATGGATCAAGGATGATCGGACATCGGTGTTGAGAAGGTCAAGTAGGTCAAGGGTGGCCGGATGCTTGACACGAAGAGAAAAGTCAAGTGGGTCAAGGTTGGCCGGACACTTGGTGAGGAGTCTTAGTCAAGGGTGGCCGGATGCTAAGCATGATGTACCAATAGTTCAAGGTTGACCGGATATTAGTTTGGAAGGTTTGGGACTTGGTTTGGGCAAAAACCAAGCTCTGGATCGGTCTGCAGACCGATCCGGTGATACGTTGTGTATCTAATCGATCGGTGACCGATCGGATAACAAGCGAAGGCAAAGCGCAGTTACGTGAGCTTCGATCGGCTCAGGGACCGATCGGCATGAATCTGATCGGTCTCCGACCAATCGAGGCGGCAGAGAGAGGTGGGATCGTGCGTGGACCGATCATGTTGGCTGATCGGTCCACGGACCGATCAGAAAGTTGGGCACTTTACGTGGAGCAATCTGATCGGTCTAGGGACCCGATCAGCCCAGCTGATCGGTCCCGGACCGATCGGAAGGTCTGGACCGATCGAGTGGGCTGATCGGTCCCGATTCGACCATTGAGTCTGGCGGGTCGCTCCGTCTTCTCTGCGGCTTCTTTCTTCGCTGTGGTTCGCAGGTTATAAAAGGAGATCAAGGCTTTGGTGCTTTTTCTTTTCTTCCTTTTTCCTTCTCTAGAGATTTGTGGGCTGCGATAAGAGCTCTGCTGAGTTCCTTCCAAAGCTTAGCGTGAGCTTCCCTGATCGAACATGTCGTTAGGGTTTTAATTTCTTCAGGACTCGACGAGAAAGCAAGTTTGGTAGAGTGCTTGTGTATTCTTATTGTATTTCTTGCTTATTCTTTGTACTTGTACTCTGTTTGCTGTTGCAAACAAGTGTGGCGAGGTTTCTCCACCCGGAAGGAGTTTTTATTAGCCGGTTTTCCGGGGACTCATCCACCAACGGATTGATTGGGTTCGTCCACCTTAGACACGAGGTATAGGAGCATCATCTCTTGTCATCGTTGTGTTAGGGTTAGATTTCTATTCTTCTTCGTTTTGTTTATTTTCATTCGTGCTAACAATTGTAGGAAGAAACGACGTGAGTGCTATTCACCCTCTCTAGCCAAGTACGAAGGATCCTAACAAGTGGTATCAGAGCGAGGTCGCTCTTCGCCGGATTAACACCCGAGGGAGCACAAGCTAGAGATGGATCAACTCGGAGACAACATCACCATTCCACCCTTCTACGATCGCGACGACTTCGCGTTTTGGAAGGTAAGAATGAAATATTTTCTTATAACTAATCTTGAGAATTGGAGTTGTGTCCAATTAGGTTTCAAGCCTCCGACGGACAAGAAAGGAGAAACCCTAGAGAAGAAGGAGTGGACCAAGGAACAAGTCCACCAATCCCTAGTCAACGATGAGGTATTGAAGATTTTTGAATTTTCTTTACCTAATGATGTTTTGTGTAGGATAGGTGGATACAACAATGCCAAGGAGTTGTGGAACAACTTGGCTAAGTTCCATGAGGGGAACTCCACTTCAAGCCATGAAGAGGAGTCAAGTGAGCCAAGTAGCTCACATCGTGGAGGTGAGGAATTAGAAGTTGAGGGCTACTCAACATCTAAAGAAGAAGAGGAGGTGAGTTCTTCTTCAAGATCGGAGCACGAAGAAGAAGCTTCTACCTCCGGGAGGGATGAAGAAGAGAGCATCCATCCATCCTCGACCCTAGGTAACTCAAACACTTTAAGTTCAAGTAAATTGCATATAATGTGTTTTGAGTGTAGGGAATTTGGACATTACAAGAGTAAATGTCCAAAGAAGACTAAGAAGACTCCACCGGCGCCAAAGATCAAGGAAGTCGGAGTCCCAAAACGCAAGGGCAAGGAGCACGTGGTGTGCTTCCAATGCAAGCAACGAGGACACTATAGGAGTCAATGTCCAAGGGGGAGGCAATCTCACAAGGACAAAAGACCAAGCACGTGTAAAGGGGGAGCGAAGGTAAACCCTAAGGTATCCTCTAAGGTTCATTCTTGCACTTCTAATAAGATACATGCTAGTAGTCTTATTGCAATTGTCAAGAATGATAAGCATGTTAACCTTAGAAATCAATACATGTGTTTAGGAGCTAAACATGTTAACTTAGATAAGGATAATACTAGGAAGGCCAACTCTAGGATTAACTCATCTAAGGCTAAGGAAAACCTAGGTAGAAATCCCAAGAAGACTAGACACATGCCTAGGAATATCTCAAGAGAAAATGACAAATTAACACTTGAGGTATTAGAGAGGGAAAATCAAGTCTTGAGGTCAAGACTTGATAATTTAGAAAAGGCTCTTAAAAACATGGAGAAGTCATCTCTAGGGTTTAAGAGTCAAAACCCAAGTCCAAGGACAAGAAAGGTTTGGGTCACAAACCTAAGTCCCAAGTGGTCAAGCCCACTTATCATAGTGTTCCATTCGATTATGGAACAAAGCCTAGGGCTAGGAAGACCACCACCAAGGTCACAAGGGGAGTCACCCCTAGAGTTGATCTTGATGAGTCCTAAATGACCAAGGCTTCAAAGCCTAAGAGGGTCATTAGGAGGGTTGCTAGGGAAGTCATCCCTAGTGAATATTTAGTGAACCCAATGAGCTCACATAGATATTGGGTTCCTAGGAGCATCCTCTCTACCTCATAGATGGGTTAGAGAGTGTCAACTCCGCTTAGAAGGGTAGTTAGCCCAACTTTGAGGAAATTGACACTCAAGGAGCATTTTCAAGGTTTTGTTAACCTTTGAAAATGAAATAGAATTACTAGTTACTCCTTGAAGAGCTAAATGTGCCTAATGGTGGAAATATCATTTTTAATCTTAAGTGGCACAATTTGAGGAAAACCTAGAGAAATACCATAATTGGGATTTTGGTTTAGGGATATAAGGGCAATCTAGGATTAGATGTTAAATTAGCTAAGTGATTAAGGATACTTAGATAGGTAATCTAGGTATTTCATTTGTGCTAATTTACCATGATTGTTTGCCATATGCCATGTCATGACATTATATTTAATTTATGATCATTTGAAATGTCATGATAATGATTAGGTTATTTATATGTCATGCTTTATTTAAGTTTTCAAACTCTATGCCATGACATCATGACATTGGCACATGTTTTTACTTATGATATCATTTTATGCCATGTCATCATCTCTTGCATTATAATCAATGAAATTGATTTGAGGACAAACACAATTTGATATTGAGATCAAATTGGTGTTTAGAAAATGCATGAGAACTTAGCCTAAGATGACCTAAACCCATATCTCACATCAAAATTGACTTGGATGTGTTTGATACACTTTAGATGTGTGTGAGATATTAGGATCATGAGTTAGGATCAAGGTGCATAGTTCTTGTACCTAGATGAGTCTAATTCAAGAAATTGGGGATCATAGGGAAAGCTTATGTACAAGTCATGTACATATAGCCCAAAGATTGTGGTCCCAAATTAAAGGGTTTAAAATCATTTCAAAATTGATTTGAAAAACCTTGATGAAGCTTTTCTAGTGATAGCATTCATCATTGAGCGAATTGATACAAAGTTGAGGTAAACTTGAACTATTTCAAAGTTTTTGAACTTTGTATCAAGATTTGAAAATGGAAGTTATTTTCAGATAAAACTATTTTTCCATGATAGTATGTGGTATGAGGAATGTATCCTCAAATTTTCATAATTTTTCGAATTTTCTGTGATTTTCTAGAGGTTTCTGAATTTCGGAAGGAGAAAAATCAGAAACTACTGATATCAGAGTTGTGGACCGATCAGAAGGGAGTCTAATCGATCCAGGTTTGTGTGGATCGGTCACTGTGACCGATCCAGGGAAGGCCGGATCGGTCCGGTGACCGATCAGGGCGTGCCAAATGTTGAATTTGCTGAATTTCGACTGTGGTCTGAAATTTCAGCTGTGGGAGTTGAGTTTCGGGTTTCTAAAGGTTTGAAACTCTCCAAGACATTGTTGGTGCAATGGTCAAGGGGGAGTTGACCTTTAGGGGAGTTTTACCTAATTGTCAAGGGGAGTTGACTCTTAGGGGGAGTTTTTACTCCTTAAGACTTTTGAGGATTAGTGATATGGGATTATCACTAAGTTGATTGTTGAATTTAGTATCAAGGAGGAAATTAAGAGTTTCAATGAAAGGTATGAGACTTTCATTAGGAAGAAACTCTTGACCTTGATACTCTCCTTTTTCTTTTTGATGTGTGTCAAAAAGGGGAGAGTGTTCATTGGAGAATTATTGGAGAACCCAAGTTAGGTTATCGGGTTAACCTAAGCTAGGGGAAGAATGTCAAGGAATGTTCGAGGAAGAACATTGGAATTCTTTTTGATGTGTGTCAAAAAGGGGGAGAATTATTGGAGAACCCAAGTTAGGTTATCGGGTTAACCTAAGGGGAGAATGTCCAGAGAATGTTCAAGGAAAGAACATTGGACATTGGAAGATGGTTGGAAAACCTAAGTTAGGTTATCGGGTTAACCTAACTTGATTATGGGTTTTGTCAAACATCAAAAAGGGAGAGATTGTTGGTGCAACCTTAGGTCAAGGTTGACCTGGTTGACCCGACTCGAGGTGACTTGACTCGAGTTGTATTTTAATGTTTGACTTGGGAAGATTGTCGGTGCAACCTTAGGTCAAGGTTGACCTAGTTGAGTTGCATGTCGATGTTTGACGAAAAGAGAGTTGTATTCTTGATGTTTGACAAGAATAGGTGTTTGGGAGATTGTAGGTGCAACCTTAGGTCAAGGTTGACCTGGTTGACCTGATTCGTGAAAAGTCCAAGTATGGAGACTTGGCACTGGAAAAGTCCAAGTACGGAGACTTGGCACGGGGAAAAGTCCAAGCAGGTAGCTTGGCACGCGGAAAGTCCAAGTATGGAGACTTGGCACGGGGAAAGTCCTAACTGGGATGTTAGGCAGTGTGGAAAGTCTTGGTGAGTGAAGCCAGGCAGTGAGAAAGTCCTAACTGGGATGTTAGGCAGTGTGGAAAGTCCTGGTGAGTGAAGCCAGGCAGTGAGAAAGTCCTAACTGGGATGTTAGGCAGTTGGAAAGTCCTGGTGAGTGAAGCCAGGCAGTGAGAAAGTCCTAACTGGGATGTTAGGCAGTGTGGAAAGTCCTGGTGAGTGAAGCCAGGCAGTGGGAAAGTCCTAACTGGGATGTTAGGCAGTTGGAAAGTCCTGGTGAGTAAAGCCAGGCAGTGAGAAAGTCCTAACTGGGATGTTAGGCAGTGTGAAAACCCTAGTGAGTGAAGCTAGGTGAAAGTCCTGGTGAGTGAAGCCGGGCAAGGGAAAATCCAGATGGATCAAGGATGATCGGACATCTGGTGTTGAGAAGGTCAAGTAGGTCAAGGGAGTGACCGGATACTTGACACGAAGAGAAAAGTCCAAGTGGGTCAAAGGGATTGACCGGACACTTGGTGAGGAGTCTTAGCAGGTCAAGGGAGTGACCGGATGCTAAGCATGATGTACCAATAGGTCAAGGTTGACCGGATATTGGTTTGGAAGGTTTGGGACTTGGTTTGGGCAAAAACCAAGCTCTGGATCGGTCTGCAGACCGATCCAGCGATACGTTTGTGTATCTGATCGATCTGGTGACCGATCAGATAACAAACAGAAGGCAAAGCGCAGTTCTGTGAGCTTACTGAT
Source organism: Zingiber officinale (assembly GCF_018446385.1). Lineage (NCBI taxonomy): Eukaryota > Viridiplantae > Streptophyta > Magnoliopsida > Zingiberales > Zingiberaceae > Zingiber > Zingiber officinale. The sequence continues at coordinate 163,540,267 of NC_055988.1, forward strand.
CGGTCGATCGACCTGAAGTCTGATCGGTCTCCACGGCCGATCGAGACGCAGCCGAGAGAGGTGGGATCGGGCGTGGACCGATCTGTGGCCTGATCGGTCCACGGACCGATCAGAAGCGAAAAGTTGGGCAACTTTCGTGGAGCAATCTGATCGGTCTAGGGACCGATCAGCCCCTGATCGGTCCCGACCGATCGGAAGGTCTGGACCGATCGAGGTGGAGCTGATCGGTCCACGATCGATCGTTGAGTCACAACGGTCGCTCCGTCTTCTCCGCTGGCTTCTTTCTTCGCTGTGCGGTTCGCAGTTATAAAAGGAGATCAAGGCTTTGGTGCTTTTTTTTCCTTCTCTTCTGCTGAAGATTTGTGGGCTGCGATAAGAGCTCTGTTGAGTTCCTTCCGAAAGCTTCGCGTGAGCTTCCCCAACTGGAACAGCTGCTGCTGTTAGGGTTTTTGAAGCTGCTGCTTCATCCGGACTCCAGTCGACGAGAAAGCAAGTTTGGTAGAGTGCTTGTGTATTCTTATTGTATTTCTTGCTTATTCTTTGTACTTGTACTCCTGTTTGCTGTTGCAAACAAGTGTGGCGAGGTTTCTCCACCCAGAAGGAGTTTTTATTAGCCGGTTTTCCGGGGACTCATCCACCGACGGATTGATTGGGTTCGTCCACCTTACGGGCACGCCGAGGAGTAGGAGTATCATCTCCGAACCTCGTACATCGCTGTGTTAAGGTTTGATATTCTTCCTTTCGTTTCTAGTTTATTTTTCCGCTGTGCTAACGAATTGTAGGAAGAAACGAGCGATTTGGGGCGGCTATTCACACCCCCCCTCTCTAGCCAAGTACGAAGGATCCTAACAATCAGTGGGAAGAGCGCCACGTCCCCAGCGTCCGTCAACTCAGCGTTCGGACAGGATCACCATCATTACCATTTCTTCGTTGTCGAGAGAGGATTTTGACTCATGTTCGTCTCTCGTTGCCTTGAAGGCGATGTTATGCTTCGGCTCCTTCGTACCTGCACATCTCGATTCATGCACTTCAAAAGTTGAAAATAATTCTTCTAAGGTAATAGATTCTAAGTCCTTAGAGATATAAAAGGCATCTACTAGTGATGCTCATTTTGTATTTCTAGGGAAAGCATTAAGAGTGTACCTTAGCGAATCTCAGTTGCTTACCTTTTCTCCGAAATTTGAAAATCCGGTGAAGAGCTCCTTTATCCTCGAGTGAAGATGTGCAATCGTTTCATTTTCTTCAAATCGTAGATTGGTGAGCTGGTTGAGAAGCAAGGGCGGAGTTAGGATATTAGTTGAGTGTATGCCAAATTTGACGAGCTAGCGTAGTGATGCAGCGACATGGCAACCTCGTGTCTCGCGAGCGTTCGCTGCCACGCTAGGTAGCGATGCGACCTCTGCCCTACTAAGAAGTGACCTGGTCGTGCAAGGTAGAACCACTCGTGAGGTGGTCACGTCACTACCTTATGGGGCAATGATTGGTTTACGAGCAACCGCGTCATTGTTTGGTCGACCAGTGGGCACTCTGGAGGTTACCACGTTGCGGCCTCGTTGAGTAGCACGAGCCGTCATGTCGTTGCATTGCATTTTTTTGTTGAATAGGAAAAAAAATTAAGATTATCTTTTAGCAGAATTCCTTGCTTGATGCATAGAGGGCGTTGCTTGTTGTAGAGAAGAAAAAAGATAGAGGGTGTTGCTTGCTGTGACCTGCAGAGAGGGAAGAATATGAAGGGGTTGCTAGCTATGAAGAGTCAAGGAGACGAACAATTTTGGTGTTTAGAGTAAAAAGTGTGCAAGACGCGGATGTGCAATGGCGTGTCATGAAGAAAATTGTGTTGATGTCGTCGGTTTCTCTTTCTTTCATTTTGAAAATTGCTAAGACGGTATCTTATTTGTTGTCGATGTGTAACGGTGTCTCATGGAATTATCGCGATTGGTGCGGTCGGAAGATGGGAGCCCATGCGTTGTTCTTTAATAAAATTACTCTACTACTCGACATCCATCCACTACTGCATTAGTTGAACTATTGGGTCCCACAATTAGGAATTACCTTTAAGAAATTTTAGTTGCTTGATATGCAGATGGGAGGCAATCTTCTTAATTTTGTCTGGCAGTGTGGGGTATGTGGGTAACATTTTGTCTGGTCCAGTGTAGGCAATTGCCCACACTGGGCCAACATAAGCTCCGCCCATGTTGAGAAGTCCCGTTTCACGAGCTTGGCTTCGGGCGTCCCTTCGTGCAGCTCAAGGAACTTCTCCCAAATCTCCTTTGCTGAGTTGTAGGAGCCGATCCGGTTGACTTTTTACGGTGGAAGGATGCTCAGTTGATGAAACTTTACTTTACCGTTTGCCACGTAGTTAGCCTGCTCCTTCTTCATCCACTAGTATTCTTCCTTACGCTCAGGAGCTACAAAATCATACTTCATTATCTAACTAGCGAACTCCCCCTTGAACTTCGGTGGGTATATGCTTGGTCCAACCATTGATTCGGTGCTTCGATCGACAGTTAGTCCTCCTGAAGCATCCTGGCTCTGTTATCACTTATAGGGACCGTTGACCGGCTAGAAGGGGGGGGGGGGGGTTGAATAGCTCTGCACAAATTAAAGCAAAATGAACCCTTCTCAGACATACATAAACAAACTAAGAAATAAACTGAAAGACAAAGGCACCGAAGTTTTACTTGGTTACAACCGGGGAGGTTGTTAATCCAAGGAAGTGAATGCACACTAAAAATTTCCTTCAGGCGGAGAAGCCTCTTTACAGAAATGAAGCACAGAAAGTGAGAAGCTAAATGGAAACTAAAGTGTGTACAAGTGTTGTTGCAAGAATGCTTGTCGTTGTTCAGCTTCTGGACCAAGGCTGTATTTATAGCCTTGGTCAAGGCGCCTGGAAGGGTTCTAGGCGTTTGGAGTGGGATAGATTTCTATTCCCGACGCAACGGTCAATGCCCATGTCAATGATGATAAAAATTGGGTTCCAAGCGGCCGGACCCTCAAAGTCAACCTCGTTGACTTTTTCGGTCCGGGCCTTCTGCTCCGGTGATGCTTGTCTCGGTCCGGATCTTACGCTCCGACTCTGCTCACTTGGGTGATTTCGACCAACCGAAATAAGGCTCACTCGAACCTAATTTCAACCTTCTCCTCGAGCAGACTTCCGCTTCGGCTTCTCGTCTCTTGAACGTTGCATACGTTCTTCTCATCCACTGATGTACTTTTCCGCGGCACCTCATCCCTCAAACACACCGAGCCCGTCAGCTCTCTCCCGTGCCGTCCTTCTCGCTAGCCGCGTCTTCCGCTCGATTTTCTGTGCTCCTAAGCTCCTGCTCACTTAGACACAGGGATCAAAACTAACAGGACCTAACTTAACTTGTTTGATCACATTAAAACAATCTTGGGGTTCCAATAAAGGTAACCTCTACTTAGCTTTCATGAGGTTATATTCAAGGCTAAGTGCTCTCCCTTAAGGTCTCAAGTCAACCACATAGAAAAAAAATTAGAATTATGACTTCCATGGTTGACTTATCCCAAAATCCTCTAACGCTTGAGGATTGATTTTGGTACCCAATAGAAGTTCTTTCTAATTGGGTTGACCAAATACTCTTTGGGGATCCATTTCCTATCTATGATTTTTGTCTTTGATTTCCCTTAGCAATTAGACAATGATAGGGTTTTTCATTGTCGGATTTCTTATACCCCAAACCATTTTTGTTGAAACTTACCCTTTAGCTCTCAATAATCATGTTTAGGGTATTTGAGCCAATTTCAAATTTTCTAAGGGCTTTAGTGAGGTGTTCTACCTTTTCCCTTAAAGCCTTATTTTCTTCTTCTAAGCATGATACATTTAAATAAGAAGAAGAAACATGCAAATTATTATCCTTAATAGTCATGGATTCTAATTTTTCTTCAAGCATGCTAATATCATGTTTCAAAGACTTATTTTTCCTTTTTTCATTAAACAAATCTTCATTTGTACTTTTAATAATTTTAATTAAAATATGAGGAGGAAGATTGTATACCTCACTTACTATGAAGTCCGAGTCGAAAGATTGTCCTCCCCCTTCACTTGAGCTCCCTTCTTCTTCTTCACTTGGGCTGCGTTTGGTAGGACGTAATGTAATCCAACTTGTAATGTAATCAAATTTATAATGTAATGTAATGTAATCAGGATTACATTACTATGTTTGGTGATACTATGCATGTAATCTTTGATTACAAGGATGATTACATTCCCTTGTTTGGTGTACATTATTTTTGATAATGAATGTAATTCATATTATCGTAAAATGAAAAAAATAACCTTATAACAGAATTTAAATAATTTTATTCTTCCTCTCAATTAAATCAAATTTAATCCGACTAAATCAAATAAGATCAAATTAAATAAAATTATTTACAAATACTATCTGGTTAGGATTCATTGTCTAATATCTCTAGTTAATATATATCGATGAGCATCCTCATGGACCGAAACTCATATCCACTGTCTGGATCAATGTGAACCTGTAAAGGTATGCTAGAAACAAAGACGCATAAATCCTCGGGAATAAAAATGAAATTGAAAAAGAAAATATGAGAAAACTCAATGAGACATCACCTCAGGAACAAAAACGAAATTACATCATCTCAAGAAGTCCTTTGCCTTCTAATTAGAAAATATGAGACAGGAAAAAGCAATTGAAGAAAAAAATATCACAGTACAAAAACTAGATCAATAATGGTACAAACATTGTCGAAGGTGCCATCTTTGATGGTACTCTCCGGATTGGTTGGAGAGCTAGCTTTCTCATTGTAGCTTGAAGTGGTACTCCTTGTCTCTCTGGTTGTAGGAATTAAAATCTTTGAAGCAATAAGATGCTGCAATAACTTTTTTTTTGAATAAAATCTGGACCCAGTGGATGGATTGTAATAGCTCTACAAAAGGAATGAGAAATGTGATTAAGTTACTGTAAAAAGGCATTTTCTAACCACAAAATAATTCAACCTATTTTATGTACAATATAAATTTATCCTACCTGCTATCCTAATATCACATTAAAGTACTGGAAGCACAACATACTTAGGTGAATCTTTCTTGTGCAAATTACTCCTAATATTAGCATACCATCTAAAGTTGTATAGATAAATGCACAATCTTAATGGAATAATTGAGCTTGAAAGTATCAGTTAACAATAAATCATATTGAATTAGTCAGAAAGCAAAAGGATGTTTACTTTTTAATAACTCAGCAGTATTTATGAACCTAAAGACCTGCTCCTGTACAAGGCAAATCGACAAAAGTATCTTACATCAGAAAATAAGACATTGCACTATTCCCATAATGTGAGAAATAAAAACATATTTCATTCTCTGATTAACAGAATATAGTTTTTTTTATCTCTTTGTTAATAACATGCATACTAGTATAAAAATAGAATGAGAATGAATGCTACACAAACTCAGAGGGAACAACATAAAAATAAGGGTGGTACTTCACAGGAGAGTCAAATGCAAGCACCATGGGAGATACAAAATTGTCGCCTATATAAACCCAAGGAACATCATCCAAGTATTCTTTAAGAACATCAAATTTATGGGAGCCAACAAATTCCTGTAAATATGAATACATAGACAGGATTTCTCTTGCTAACACAACATCAATTGATAGCCAAGCTTTTGCTCAACTAAGAACACACAACATCTATACTTGGATTATCCTTCCAGCCAAGCTTTTGCTCAAGGTAAAATGAATGACAATCACCATCAAGAATTCGCATTTTAGATGAAACCACCCACATCTGAGATTTTGGCCTAGTACAATTTGGAGATGCCACAAAATTCGCCTATATAATGAATTCTAAGAATGAACACATATATATTTTTTAAACAAGATCAAATTAAATCAAACTAAATTTAATCACAGGAATAAAACCAAACTAAAGTAACTCAAATCAAATTTTAATAAACCGAACAAAGTTAACCACCAAGTTTGCATTAAAAACAAAGTTTAACCACCAAATTCTCTAGGAAATTACAAGTTTAACTTGTCCAAAGAAATTACAACAAAACCTACAAGTCTACGCCTCAAATATCTCCATTCAATAATGCTTTCACAAAAACTTCTTTCTCATCATCTGGTATGGTGAAGAAAATATCTGTAGTCTCACGATCACAACCAATTTTTCTTGTCGCTTTGTGTCGCTCCAACATGCTAAGCCCAGGTAACTTTGTTAAAACCTCATTGATTTTCATTCTTTTGTCAGTGCCTTCATCATATTCCAATGCTTTACTTAATCGATTACTTGCATTGTTAAGTTCTTCCCCAAGAATAGTTGTCGCCTCTCTGATAACTCGAGACAAATCTTTAGTGCTCTCGGTCTTTCTCCTTTTTGGCTTAGAATTCTCTTCGCTTGATCCAAATATGAAATCTTCGGCATATGAAGCATAATCCCCATCAACACCTATACTTTCATCATTTTCAACTGCAACTTTGTCTAATTCTTCGACAATATCAGCAGGAACTTGAGCATCTTTCCCAGATGCACGGTCTCCACCAAAAATGATAGAAAGTTCCTCATAGTAAGTCAATGACTTGTATCTAAATTGTTCTGCATCTCCATGAGTCTATAAAATAAAATTTATATTACTAACTAAACAAATGAAAAATAAAAATAAATCATTTTAATAATAAAATAAATTACCTTAATATATTCATCCCACACAGAATTCTCAGCCGTAACAATTTTTTTTCTGAGTCCCAACCAAAACCGCTGCTACCAACTCCATAATAAAATAAATTACCTTTATATACATTGTGGAGCTTCTGGAAAGTTCTTAACCTTGATTCAATGTGTGGTTTTGCTTTAATTCCATATCCAGGCAAGCTAACCTCAAGCATTTGTTGTAGCTTTAGTCCATGTCCTGGCCTAAAACCTTTCTCATTCTTATTTCTAAGATCTCCAGCATTATTTAATTGCATCAATGCTTCAATAAGTGCAACATCTTCTATAGCAGACCATTGATGTTTATTTTTCACGGGTCTTTTTGGGTTGTAAGATTCTCCTGAAGGATTAGAAGCCATGTTCACCTATAGCACAAAAAATTAATAGCGCAAATAAAGAGAAATAGCAACCAGCTAAACATTGTAAGCTTGAACATTGTAAGATAAACATTGTAATTCAACATATTCAATGAAAAATAGACATTGGGTTTCTACTATTGAATGGAAAATAGAATGTATTGACCAAATTACAAAGAAACATTGTAAGCTTGAAACATTGTAAGCTAAACATTATAATTTAACATACTCAAAATAAGCTAAACATTCAACTATAAAATCGTAAGACATGTCAAAAAAATCTAATACTTCATAAGAATCACACACATGATCTCATCTAGATCTTTTCCATTCATTAAACATGTCATTGGCCAAATTATCGCGCCAATTGCTAAATTCACTCGAAGTCTCAATGGTTAACACCATGTTTTCACCAATGTCATCAACTTCATCTGGATGACTATCCAGTCTTCTCTCCAACCTTCTTTCTGCAAGATCCCCAGCCATTTCTCTCCTTATAAAATTGTGAAGAAGACAACATGCCATAATAATTCGATTTTGAGTTTGGATAGGATAATAAGCTGGACTTCTAAGTATTGCCCAACGTATTTTAAGTAGCCCAAAGCATCTCTCTATCACATTTCTAGCAGCCGAATGCTTCATATTGAAAAACTCTTGAGGACTTCTAGGTACTCGACCTTCTTTCCACTCATTTAAATGATATCTTTGGCCTCTATATGGTGCTAAAAAGCCTTCACAGTTTGTGTAACCGGCATCAACAAGGTAATAATATCCTATAAATAGAATAAATGTATTAAAATAGACCACAAATTCAAAACACAGTAAAGTATTTAGGATATTTTGAAAAATTAATTAGCAAACCATATGGGACTTTTAATCCGTTTTTCCTTGTGATTGCATCTCGTAACACTCTACTATCTGCTGCTGAACCTTCCCATCCAGACAACACATATGTAAATTGCATATCTTGGGAACAAGCAGCAAGCACATTAGTAGCAATTTCACCCTTTCTTGTCCGATATCTAGGTTTATCCTCTGCTGGTACTCTAACTTTAATGTGTGTCCCATCTAAAGCTCCCAAACAATTCTACAAGGAACAACAAAATGAAACTAAGAAGAAAAAAAAATCATAAATCATAACTTTAAAAACAAATATAATAATTACCTTAAACCATTTCCATCTCCAATCTATTGAGTCTGCTGCAATTGGCTCTGGATTTTTGAAAAACAGATTTTGTAGACGAATAACAGCATTCAAAAATCGAAGAAAATGTCTACTTATTGTTTCACCAGACCTTTTAAATCGAAATTGTATAGTTCTATTCTTGACATGATGAGCTAGCAAATGTAATGACATTGCTACTTGCTCATCGACCTCCATATATCTTGTTCCTTTCAAGCCCCCTTCACTTTCAAGCATACAACACAACTTTGTAAAACTACTCCTATTCATTCTTAGCTGTGATATGCAAGTAGTGTCACTCTTATATGCTAAATTATATATCATCCCTCTCCTAGCAAAAACGTCATTCACATATTGTCTTTTCAAGCAATACGATCTATTACGCCATTCCACTAAAGTACAACACATTTGAAAAAACCAATTCACTATATTCAAGATCTCCAACCAATGCATTAACACAACAATTAATTTCCTTTTTCTCATTATGTTCCTGGTCTTTAAACTAAGACGAGTCATGGCTGCAAAATAAATAAAATCAATAAATGAGAAGGGGTTGATTTTGATGAAAACAAGATGCTCATTTTGATGAAAACATATAACAAGGTTTGAAAGTAACATTACAAATCTAAGGATTTTTAGACTGGTCATAAAATTGACAAAAAAGGAGAAATATAAATTTCAGAAATTTAGAGTTCATGACAAAAAGGAACAATAAATGCAAACTTCTGGTTTTTTTCTGAAAGAAAAATCTGACTTCCTTTTGTAGGCTTGTAGCTATCAGAATTAAAAGGAAGATACTCATATGAAAGTGGATCCTGAGTTAACAAAAAACACAGCACTCTTTTGACCAATTGTGGTTATACGCATCATGTTTGACAGGTGACAATTAATTTCTTTAAGATTGGATAGGTTACAACCTCATTTATAAAAAGAAACAGCAATGGTTGGTATAAATTAGGTTAGCAACTTTACTGAAAACCACATAACCTCGAAAATACACAAGTTTCCATTCAGTTAATGAATTGTTAAGATTTCATATTGTACTGTGTTGGCTGACAAGCTACAAGAATAACGCTGAAGCTCTTGGTTCAACATCCTTGCATTGCACAACACAACTTAAATAACTTTTCGAAGTAAAGCCTATGTAACCCAAAACATTGTTCCAACAATAAATCAAAAGCTGTGGATGAGATCAACTAAAAATGTTAGAGTGCACAGGAATAAGGGAAGCATATGTGAAATCCCTAATAAGCTTTTCGCATTCCGCCAATACAAGTAAAATTATGAATCTAAACATCTTCACATACCAAGGAATCTAAATGGATGACAAAAGTAGAAAAAAATTTACTCTTCCAGTTAAAATGTAAGAAGACCTTCCAGACCAAGGGTTTTTAACTAAAAATTTGATACTGGAAACATCTGACTATGAACTTACAGATATAGATATTCCGATGCTAATAGAGGCGGTGGATCAAAGCCTTGGCTAGGCTTTATGGGCAACGGAGGTGAGGGAGGTGGTGTCGGCGTCGATGCTGATGGAGAAAATGGTGGATCAAAGCCTCGGCAAGACTTTAATGGGAAGTAGAGACGAGGGTGGTGCCGGCGCTGATGCTGGTGTCGACGCTAATGCTATTGTCGGCGCCGATATTGTTGTCGCCGTCGATGCTGATGGAGGGGTTGGATGGAGGTGGTGTTGGCGCCGATGTTAGTGTCGTCGCTGGATGGAGGTGGTGTCGGCACCGATCCTGATGGAGGCGCTGGGATGATGGGTGAGGCGAGGGAGAGGATGGGCGACGGGATGGAGAGGGAATGAGTCGGGATGAGTCGGGGATGTGCGACGGGTTGGAGAGGGAATTAGGGTTATATTTGGTATAACAAAAGTTAGGGTTGTAATGTAATCGGATTACATGCTATTTGGCTTGTAATCCCGGATTACAAAAGGTAATAACCTTTTGTAATCCAGATTACATTACATTACAAAATTAGAGTGATACCAAACAAAATAATCCACTTTGTAATGTAATCTGGATTACATTACAAGGCAGATTGCAGGCTACCAAACACAGCCTTGAGCTCTTTCCTTCTTCATTTTTGGATGAGGTGGAGACTATATCATCAATTCCCATTAAAGCAAAATGGGAAACATGGTATTCTTCTTTCTCCGATGATGATAGATCATCCCATGTTGCCTTAAGATTTTTGACCTTCTTCCCCTTTTCTTTTGTCTTATTCTTCTCTTCCTTCTTCTTTTCTTCCTTTTTCTTCAAAAGAGACATTCATTCCTCATGTTTCCTTCTCCTTGGCAATTATAGCAAATGACTCTCCTTGTCCTACTCTTGCCTCTTGAACTCTTCCTAACATGAGATTTGTTAGTTGAAAATTTTTTAAATGCTTTTCTCATTTTTATTATCATGTGCGTCTTTTGATCGCTATCCATTGAGATGCTTGAATCTTCAGAGTCAGAGGATGATGGGGATGAAGACTTCTTCTTCTTACCCTTTCCCTTGTTTGCCACAAGGGCTACTCTTCTTGATCTATGGGCTTCTCCATCTAACCCTTCAACTATAGTTTGGTGGAGCTCTATTGTTGAGAAGAATTCATCTAGAGAAGATTTCTCTAGATCCTTTGAAATGTAGAACGAGTCTACAATTGAGCTCGATGTCGAGGTTCTTGGGAAAGCATTGATGGCTTTCATCATAATGTCCCGGTTGGAGAGTTTCTAACCTACGCTTGTTAGTCCACTTAAAATTTCTTTAATTTTATCATGAAGTGAAGAGATATTTTCTCCTTTTTCAAGTTTGATGTTGTTGAGTTGAGTTTGGAGAAGGTCTATTCTTGCTAACTTTGCCTCTGATGTGCCTTCATGAAGCTCTATGAGTTTTCCCCACAAATCCTTGGCACTTGTGTAGTTCCTAATCCAAGTTACTTCTTATTAGGGAAGAACATTTAAGAGATGATGCATTGCTCTTGAGTTTACTACGTGCTCTTCCCTTTGCGGTCCATTTTACTTTCTCGATTAACTCATTATTTTGATCCCTAGGCATCTCAAAACCATTTTCTATGATTAGCATAATATCAAAATCGGTTTCAAAAAATACGTCCATTCTCTTTTTCCACCAAGAAAAATCTCCTTCGAATTTTGGTGGTTGAATGTGTGAGCCGGCCATTTGATGATGTTGCTCTTCTTGGCGATTAGTCCGTCGAAGGGCGTTCTCGCTTTAATACCACTTGTAGGGGATCTAGTGGCTGGCTAGAAGGGAGGTTGAATAGCTTGGACACCCCCAAGTTGATTACTTCTCTACAAGAAGGTTAGTGTGTAGCGAAATATACTAAACAAAACAATGAGAGCAAACAAGAAAGAACACAAACGCTAACATAATTCCTTTACGAGGTTCGGAGATTGCTTGCTCCTACTCCACAACTTGTCCTTGAGGTGGACGAACCCTTAATCCTTCGATGGATTAGTCCTTTGCAATCTCCGGCTAGATCTTACTCCTTCTCGGTGGAGTACAACCTCTCACAAGGCTCTCTTCCTCTTACAAGATAGAACTTAGGTTTAGGAGAAAGAGAAAGACTAGGAAGCTTTGGACAGAGACTTAGGAGTTATTCAATGAGCATGAGTAACCTCCTTCATGTTACAAAGCTCCTCTTAAATAAGAGGAGAAAGTTGATCACAGTATCAACTCATCTCGGCATCAGTCGGCTGGTGCTACTGTTGGGTGTGGCCAACGGCTATATTGCAGAATGTCAACAGTCACAAATGACCACTTACCAGTCGACTGGTAAAAGTACCAGTCGATTGGTCACTGTTAGCTGAGCGAATAGAATACTTCTGTTCGCTTTCAATCAATTGAGCAATCGACTGGACCAGTCGACTGCAACTTCCATCAGTCGACTGGTCCCGGTTACACACTCACACTCATCTTCTCCAGAGCCGCCCTTGAAGCCCTCTTCCTCAGCTTTTTGTTGGTGCGGAAAGCATCCGATGATCGAACCTAAATTTTGGTAATGGCAAAGGATTCAAAGTTAAGATTATTTGTGATTTAATGTGTTGAATGAGCTTGCAAGAAAAGTCCTAAGGTATCTTAGGCAAAAGTCCTAGTTGCGGTTAGGTAGGCAGAAAAACCCTAGGGGGTGGTAACCCTAGGCAGAAAGCCTTGACGAATCGAGGTCTTTAGGCAAAAGTCTTAGAGTCGGATACTCTAGGTGAAAATCCTGGTGTCCTGAATCGGGTGAAAAGTCTGGGCGGATCGTGAAGTGGGCGTCCAGCAGAAAGACCTGAAGACTCGGGCACTGAGCAAAAGCCCAGTCGATCTGGAAGATCGAACTGGCAACAGGTATACTCTCCTGAGTGGAGTAGGTGAGGACGCGTTCCCCACTGAGAGAACAATAGGCGTCGGTTCGACTTAGGGTTTTCGATTGAAAATTTGAAGTCAGAACCGGGCACTCCGGTGACTGTCGGACATTTATTTTTATGTTATTATATGTGTTAAACTTTGTTTTTCAGAACATGTTGTTGTTTTATGGACTAACGTATCTTGCAGGACGTAAAAAGAACTTAACTTCCTGGATGAACAGTGTCCGAGGCACCTCCATGGAGCTTGGAGGTGCCTCGAATGCTTTAGAAGAAGGAGCACATGAAGTCAAGCTGGAGGCGCCCTCAAGGAGTGCTGAGGCGCTTTGAATGGGCTTGAAGGCGCCTTCCACTGCATTGGAGGCGCCTTCAAGAGGATGAGCGGCGACTTCTTCAACTCTTATCTTCGCTGCGAAATCGACGGTGTTGAGGGCGCCCTCAAGGAGGTTGAAGGCGCCCTCAATGAGCTTTATAAGGAGGTCTCGAGCAGCAACATCAATAATCAAGTTCTAAGCAGCCTTTCTTTAGCTCACTGCTAACGAGATGAGCCGGTTGAGCTACAATAAGAACCCGACGACCCGAAGCTGCGAAACTTCAATTCTTTATTGTCGGCATAGCTTTTTTAATACTATCATTATAATAATTCTTGTAATATTTGTGCGATTATAGATGTTGTCCAAAGTAAACGCTCAACGAGCGTGAGCCTTGGAGTAGAAGTCGCCCAAGGCTCCGAACCAAGTAAATCCTGGTCTCTTTCTATACTCCTTTATTTATTATTCCGTTGCGTTATCTGATAAGTTTTCCGAATATGAAAAGTGAAATCCACAGTGTTATTCACCCCCCCCCCCTCCCCCTCTAGCGCATCTCGATCCAACAATTGGTATCAGAGCGGGGTCGCTTCGATTTAGTGCAGCCACCAATCAAGTATTTTTTTCGTGGTGATTTTTAGTTTTTCGGAGTCGATCAGAATCAGTATTATTGCCACCTTCCGATCTATTTCTTTTTCGTAATCAAATTTTTCTCGAAGTTGGTGCAACACCACTCGAGATCGCGTGTTAGTTTTTCTTTTAACCCGCACTACTAATCCAGGATCAAGTCCTAGGACAAGTTTTCTTTTTGTTGTTTTCCTTGTGCAAGTTTCTATGGCTCTTCAAGAAGGCTACAGTATAGCTCGACCTCTGCTCTTCACTGGAGAAGACTTCGGCTACTGGAAGGGCCGAATGGAGTCGTACCTTCAGACTCATTTTGAAGTATGGATGATCGTCAAGACTGGCCTTGAACTCCCAACTGACGGTAATGGCAAACTGATATCATGCGAGAACTGGGATGCAACTCTGATAAAAAAGATAGAAGTAAACGCCAAAGCAACCTGTACACTTCAGTGCGGCATAACCAAGGAGGAACTGAACCGCGTGTTGGTTGGTCCTAGGAAGATCGTACCGGTTCCACTGTACAAAAATTTTGTACAAGTGTCGAACCTTTCCTAAACAACCTATTGTGTTCTTTAGAAGTTAAATTAGGAATCGCAGACGGAACTTAACATCAATGATTCCAAATTTAACTTATCTGTTCTTAATGGTTTAGACTTGGATCACAAGCGGAACTTAACACTATTGATCCAAATCCACCTACGTTATAAATTCAATTAAATATTAATTTCCAAAATTGGCTTCCGGGACTGCATGGCAAGGCACATGGCCTTCTTGGGTATGGGAGCATCCACCACCGCCTAGACAAAGCCTTTTAAGGAAAGCTAATATTTAATTTCCTTATATAACTCTAGGTTTAACCAAAAAGAACAATCGAATCACAAACTCGAAAAACAAAGAAAAACACAAAAACGAATTACTAATTCGAAAAACTTGATCTAATGCCTCTTGTGTTTGGAATTCATACAAAGAAAAATAACTAGCATGATGCGGAAAACAATTGCTAATTATACCTTTTCTTTGCAAGCTAACGACCTCAAGATCTTCTACCGTATTCCTCGCCTCGCCTTGGACGTCGTGTGGGCGATGATCCTCCAAGATGAACACCACCCAAAGATTTCGTCTCCTTCTTCTAATATTCGGCCACCACCAACAAAGAGCAAAAGAGAGCAAAGGGAAAGGGAGAAGGGAGAGGGTCGGCCACACCAAGAGGATCACCAAGCAAAAGAATAAGAGTTGTGTTTTATGAAGCCTCCTCACCCCTTCTTTTATATTACTCGCCTAAGGCAAATAATGGAAGAATTTTTACAAAAATTAAAATCTTCCTCTAGTTTTTCCTTTTTCCTTTTTTATTTTCCTTTTCTTTCCTCTTGATTGAATTAATCACCAAGTCATTGGATGATGATTTTATTTTTTTTTATTTGGCCGGCCTCCTTGCTTGGGCACCAAGCAAGGGTGGCCGACCCCCTTAAAGAGGAAGAAAATATTTTTTATAAAATTTTATAAAAGAAGAAAATCTTTTATAAAATTTTACAAGCTCTCTTTCCTAAAGTGGATGTTAAAAAGGAAAGTTTTAAAAATTAAAACCATGTTTTAAAATTTAAAACTTCTCTTCAAAAATTTCCTTTTTTTAACATGAATAGAAAATTTTAATTTTTAAAACTTCTCTTCTTTTTTTCTAAAACCATGAGGATGGTTAAAAAAGGAAAGTTTTAAAACTTTTAAAACTCTCTATTAAACCATGTGGCCTAATTCAAATAAGGAAAGTTTTTTAAAATTAAAATCTCTCTTTTAAAACTTATAGTTTTCTTCAAAGAGAAGATTTTAAAAATTCAAAACACTCATCCTATTTGAATTTATTATGGTCGACCCCTACTTGTTTGGTCACCAAGAAATAGGGTCGGCCCCATAGAGGAGATGGTGGCCGACCATTGCTTGGTCACCAAGCAATGGGTCGGCCTCCTTTCTTGGACACCAAGAAGGGCTTTTAATGAGTGGTTTATAAGGCACTAATGAGGCTACGACAGGGACCTAGAGGAGAAATTTGTTTTGGCCTTCCGATGAGCTTGAGTATCCCGTGTTCGCCCCGAACGCACAACTCAAGTTCATCAACAATAACTCATTCCACCAGAGAATTATTGTTGCACTACCGCACCAATCCCAAATTACATTATGGGCTCCTTCTTACCATGAGTGTGTTAGTCTCCCTGTATTTAAGATAATGAATGTCCACTAATTAAGTAAGTTACTGACAACTCACTTAATTAATATATAGCTCCAAGAGTAGTACCACTCAACTTCATTGTCATGTCGGACTAAGTCCACCTGCAGGGTTTAACATGGCAATCCTTATGAGCTCCTCTTGGGGGCATTCTCAACCTAGATAACTAGGACACAGTTTCCTTCTATAATCAACAACACACACTATAAGTAATATCATTTCCCAACTTATCGAATCTATTGATTTATCGAGCTAAATCTCACCCTTTGATAAGTTAAAGAAATAAATACTAAATATATATGCTTGTTATTATATTAGGATTAAGAGTACACACTTCTATAATAACTAAGATCTAGTTCTTTTATTAAGTTAGTATAAAAAGAACTTACCTAAAATTGTCATACTCAATACACTTAGAATGTACTAGTGTAATTTATTAGTCAAGATAAACTAATACCTAATTACACTACGACTATACCAATGGTTTGTTCCTTTCCATCTTAGTCGTGAGCAACTGTTTATAATTTATAAAGAGATGATACATGATCTTCTGTGTGTGACACCACACATCATGTTATCTACTTTATAAATTAATTGAACAACTATATTCAACAAATAAATATAGGCATTTGACCAATGTGATTATTTTATTTCAAAAATAAATGTTTACAAAAGCTAGACTTTTAGTATACACTCTAACACCATGTCGGTCCGTTCTCGAGCGCCAAAGAATTGTGGCAAAAGCTGATCGAGTTGTACGAGGGCATGCCCGACACAAAGGTAAGTAAGCATAACTTACTACTTAATAAATTATACAATACTAAAATGCAGGAAGGTGAGATGGCTAGTCAGCTTCATGCCCATATACAAGATCTGCTCAACGGACTCGACGCAATCGGACAGAAAGTGAAGAACCGCGACATCCTAAGGTACGCCCTAAATGCCTTTCCGAGGAATACCTTGTGGGCATCCATGGTAGATGCTTATAAGGTATCTAAGGATCTATCTTTAATTAAACTAGATGAATTGTTTGTTGAATTTGAATTGCATAACAAATAAACGCTCGATCGATCGAGAAGGGTATAACTTTGATTGCAGGTACAAGCAAAGCACGCGAACCAAAAGCAAGACGCAGAACCAAACCGGAGTTAGAAGAAGAACCAGATTCAGACGACGACGACAACGAGATTACAGCTGAACTCGTCAATCTGGTAAGAAAGCTCTACAAAAAGAAGAAGGGCTTCAACAAGAAGCACGTCAAGAAGGTAATCCAGTCCAAGGAGGTTCAACCAAGTTCCAAGGTCAAGTTCGAAGTAACCTGCTACAACTGCAATCAAAAGGGGCATATTAAAGCCAATTGTCTGAATCAAAAGGATGCAAAGAAGCAAAGAAAGAAGAAAGCTCTGAAGGCAACCTGGGATAAGTCCTCATCAGAAGAGTCCGATGAAGAGCTTGAACAGACGAGCTTCTTTGCATTGATGGCCCAGGACCAAATCAACGAATCCAAAAGCGAGGACGAATCGAAAGCTGAGTCTGAGAGAAGTCACAAATTTATATCCATTTCTGAAGGCCGAACCCCGCTGTAAGTATCTCTCGGTTGCATAACTTAGTTAATTATCTTATGCGTAAATTAGCTAAGCCCAACGTTCAGATCAAATCACTTCTAAAGGAGTTAACATTCCTTAAAGAAGTGAATAACTCCGAATCCTTGACTAACTCTATTCAGACTGAAACCTCAAATCAAGTCCAAAAGCTTGAGGAAGAGAATTCCAGCCTAAAAACTCAAGTCAAGGATTTGAAGATCACATTGGAATGGTTTACACTAGGTTCCAAGAATCTTGATTTGATTCTTGGAAAACAAAAGGTCGTATACAATAGATCCAGACTAGGATTTAAGACTAAAAGGAAATATCATTCATATCTATCACTTGTTAACAGACCAAATAGAAAAGTAGTCCAAGCATGGGTACCTAAGTCTAACTTGGTCAATCAAGTTAGACTATGTCATTATTGGGTCCCCAAGGATCAGATATATTACCTTGATAGACCATATCGAGGTTATGATCCAGGGGGAGCCAATAGAAAAACTATCTTTATAAATATATAGAATTGTTTGATAATTGTTATTTTCTTTTCTTTATAATATGCATGTTTAGATTAGGATAGATTAAGGACCTAGGCGTAATTTATACTTAATTGGTTAGTCCTAGGAATTTCAAAAAGAAAATTAAATATATAATTTCTTTGAAAGGCTCTGTCTAGAAGTAGTGGATGATCTCATACCTAAGAAGGCCTAGTGTCTCGCCACAGCCTGAGAGTCGATCCTTGAAATATATATTTAATTGACTAATTGAAAAACCTAAGTCTAACTCAAATGTAAATTAATCCTTAGACATAATCTAAATTAAAAAATAATCATCTCACAAAACTACATAAGGTTTCTTGACTGATAACTTAGAAATGGGTGAGATGGACCTAGGATGAACTTAGTCGAATTTAATTAAACCTAATTCATTTAACAACTTATCAAATTAATTAACTTAATTAAATTAATTAACTTACCTAATTAATCAACTTAACTATTTAATTAACTTAATCAAATTAATCTAATTAATCAACTTAATAAATTGATTAACTTATCTATTTAATTAACTGAATCAAATTAATTAACTTAACTTTTTAATTAACTTAACTGATCCGGCGGTTAGAACAGGGGACCCCCATTTTGAGGGGTCAACGCCATGTGGAAGTCAAAGGCCAGGTGGTCCGTCGAAGAAGGGTGAGCCGACCGGACTCATGAGAAAAGGGCAAGCCGACCGGTCTGCCAGTAAACATCTGATAGTAAAAGGCGCCCTGACAGGGATCGGGGTTCCGACGCTCAATGAAACAGTAAATAATGACCGAGCGGAAGGCCTAAGAGAAGGCAGGACGTAATGGGCGCGCCGCCCGGCCGGCGCAGGGAATTAAAGCCTTCCGGACGGCGCTCTTTGTCTAGCCGGCCGGATGGACGTCCTGGCCGGCGGTGGGTAAATAGGGACAGGAACATCTGCTGACAGCCGTCAAGTCGTATGGCTAAGCCATACTCCTAGTCTGACAACGGGGTGTCCTGTTGTCCCATCGAAGGCGTGATGGGACTGTTGCAGTATGGCGTCAGGTAAGCTTTCTGACAAACACATACCGAGGTATGGGTTGCGGACACGTACACGCCTCGGTGGGCGTGTAGAAGCTCTTTCACCGCTCTAGATAAAGAGCCGCAGACTTCGCCGAAGGTACGCGTTCAAGGCCTTTGGAGCTACTTTTTCCACCATCTACTTGCCTGACTTGAGCGTCGGAGGGTCGCCGCCGGGAACCCCTTCCCGGCCCGACTTCTTTGCAGGTTCGCCGGAGCGTCGTCCGACCGACCTGAGATCCACGTCAGCGACTCGGAGAGCGCCACGTGCCCAGCGTCCGTTGATTCAGCATTCGGACAGGATCAAATTGGCGCCGTCTGTGGGAACGCGCCTGCATCCGAGTGGAAGAGATGGACGAAGCTGGACGACCACACACCGTGGCACTCTCTCAAGAGGGATTGGACGCTCTAATCAAGGCAAGAGCAGTTAAGCCCGTGGAGCAGCAGAAACAAAAGGTGCAAGCCGAACGCCTCGAGCAACAGGCGACGGCAGCATCATTAGGCCGAGCGGAAGTACACCTCCGACCGGAAAATATCTCAACATGTGGCCGAGTTAAAGGTCCGGTCGGCAGTCAAGGGGAAGCACCACTTGCCCAAGGGCATTACAGGTCGGCAACCTAGTATGGAAAAAGGCAAAGTCGGTTGGAAGAGATGGGCAAGTTGAAGACTCCTTGAGCGGGCCCCTCCAAAGTCATCGAGAAGCTCCGCTCGGGTTCCCATTATTTGGAACGCAAAGACGGGCGACCCGGAAAATTCTGCCATCCTCATGGCCTTGATGGGTTTCGATGAGTACATCGTATCCTCACTCCACGGGTATTCGGGAGTGAATCAGATCCTTTGCTGGTCGGCAGGTTAGTTTTCCAGCTGTATTTTATTTCGGTCATAGAATTTCAGTTCCTCAAGCGAAGGCCCCGAGCCGTTCGGCCGGAGGTATAATATCCGAGCCAAGCGCTCGACGGACGAAGGCCCCGAGCCATTCGGCCGGAGGTATAGTATCCGAGCCAAGCGCTCGATATCGAAGGCCCCGGACCGTTCGGCCGGAGGTTAATTATCTGAGCCAAGCGCTCGATGACGAAGGCCCCGAGCCGTTCGGCCGGAGGTTAATTATCCGAGCTAAGCGCTCGACGAACGAAGGCCCCGAGCCGTTCGGCCGGAGGTTAAGTAGCCGAGCCACAGGCTCGATGACGAAGGCCCCGAGCCGATCGGCCGGAGGTATATTGTACGAGCCGCACGCTCGATATCGAAGGCCCCGGACCGTTCGGCCGGAGGTATAATAACCGAGCTAAGCGCTCGACGAACGAAGGCCCCGAGCCGTTCGACCGGAGGTTAAGTAGCCGAGCCACAGGCTCTATGACGAAGGCCCCGAGCCGATCGGCCGGAGGTATATTGTACGAGCCACACGCTCGATATCGAAGGCCCCAGACCGTTCGGCCGGAGGTATAATAACCGAGCTAAGCACTCGACGAACGAAGGCCCCGAGCCGTTCGGCCGGAGGTTAAGTAGCCGAGTCACAGGCTCGATGACGAAGGCCCCGAGCCGATCGGCCGGAGGTATATTGTACGAGCCGCACGCTCGATATCGAAGGCCCCGGACCGTTCGGCCGGAGGTATAATAACCGAGCTAAGCGCTCGACAAACAAAGGCCCCGAGCCGTTCGGCCGGAGGTTAAAGTAGCCGAGCCACAGGCTCGATGACGAAGGCCCTGAGCCGATCGGCCGGAGGTATATTGTACGAGCCGCACGCTCGATATCGAAGGCCCCGAGCCGTTCGGCCGGAGGTATATTGTACGAGCCGCACGCTCGATATCGAAGGCCCCGGACCGTTCGGCCGGAGGTATAATAACCGAGCTAAGCGCTCGACGAACGAAGGCCCCGAGCCGTTCGGCCGGAGGTTAAGTAGCCGAGCCACAGGCTCGATGACGAAGGCCCCGAGCCGATCGGCCGGAGGTATATTGTACGAGCCGCACGCTCGATATCAAAGGCCCCGGACCGTTCGGCCGGAGGTATAATAACCGAGCTAAGCACTCGACGAACGAAGGCCCCCGAGCCGATCGGCCGGAGGTATATTGTACGAGCCGCACGCTCGATATCGAAGGCCCCGGACCGTTCGGCCGGAGGTATAATAACTGAGCTAAGCGCTCGACGAACGAAGGCCCCGAGCCGTTCGGCCGGAGGTTAAGTAGCCGAGCCACAGGCTCGATGACGAAGGCCCCGAGCCGATCGGCCGGAGGTATATTGTACGAGCCACACGCTCGATATAGAAGGCCCCAGACCGTTCGGCCAGAGGTATAATAACCGAGCTAAGCGCTCGACGAACGAAGGCCCCGAGCCGTTCGGCCGGAGGTATAATATTCGAGCCAAGCGCTCGACAAGGAAGACCCCGCGCCGTTCGGTCAGGAGTATGTCATCCGAGCCAAGCGCTCGACGAAGAAGACCCCGAGCCGTTCGACCGGGAGTACGATATCCGAGCTGGGGGAAAGGTGCGCTAAATGTAAATTTATACACATTTCGGTCGCCTATGTCCTTGTAATGCAGGCAGCAAAATTAATTCAAAGGATGGTCAATGGGTTGCCAAGCAGTAGTATTAAAGTTAGCCTTAAATAGGCCGTCGAGCTCCGACGTTAAATATCGAGAGACGAGCCGGCGTCTATAAACGTCCGAGCGGAAGACCGTCGAGCTCCGACGTTAAATATCGAGAGACGAGCCGGCGTCTATAAACGTCCGAGCGGAAGACCGTCGAGCTCCGACGTTAAATATCGAGGCGAGTGTCCTATAAGCGCCGGAAGACCGTCGAGCTCCGACGTTAAATATCGAGAGACGAGCCGGCGTCTATAAACGTCCGAGCGGAAGACCGTCGAGCTCCGACGTTAAATATCGAGAGACGAGCCGGCGTCTATAAACTTCCGAGCGGAAGACCGTCGAGCTCCGACGTTAAATATCGAGAGACGAGTCGGCGTCTATAAACGTCCGAGCGGAAGACCGTCGAGCTCCGACGTTAAATATCGAGAGACGAGCCGGCGTCTATAAACGTCCGAGCGGAAGACCGTCGAGCTCCGACGTTAAATATCGAGAGACGAGCCGGCGTCTATAAACCCGCCGAGCGGAAGACCGTCGAGCTCCGACGTTAAATATCGAGAGACGAGCCGGCGTCTATAAACGTCCGAGCGGAAGACCGTCGAGCTCCGACGTTAAATATCGAGAGACAAGCCGGCGTCTATAAACCCGCCGAGCGAAAGACCGTCGAGCTCCGACGTTAAATATCGAGAGACGAGCCGGCGTCTATAAACCCGCCGAGCGGAAGTCCGTCGAGCCCCGACGGTAAAAATCGACGTTAAAAGGCGGGCAACCGGAGCCTATAAAGCCGCAGGACGGGTAGCTCTCTGTGTGGTCCTACTCGGTTGTAAAGGCCGACCTCAGATAGGGCGTGCTGATGAGGCAAGAATAAAGAGAGCGTGGGGACGAGCGGCTCATTTATCAAATGTACTTGGAAGGGAATACAAGGCACGGGCAAGACACCGCCGAACGGATGTGCATCCCTAAGCCTGGCCGAGCGGACTAATGCAGCGGTCGTTACTCAGTCTGACCGGCAGTCCAGTCAGTCGGACTTCGCCTCCTTCGACTAAACTTGAGGGGGAGGCAAGTGATCCGGCGGTTAGAACAGGGGACCCCCATTTTGAGGGGTCAACGCCACGTGGAAGTCAAAGTCCAGGTGGTCCGTCGAAGAAGGGTGAGCCGACCGGACTCATGAGAAAAGGGCAAGCCGACCGGTCTGCCAGTAAACATCTGATAGTAAAAGGCGCCCTGACAGGGATCGGGGTTCCGACGCTCAATGGAACAGTAAATAATGACCGAGCGGAAGGCCTAAGAGAAGGCAGGACGTAATGGGCGCGCCGCCCGGCCGGCGCAGGGAATTAAAGCCTTCCGGACGGCGCTCTTCGTCTAGCCGGCCGGATGGACATCCTGGCGGGCGGTGGGTAAATAGGGACAGGAACATCTGCTGACAGCCGTCAAGTCGTATGACTAAGCCATACTCCTAGTCTGACAACGGGGTGTCCTGTTGTCCCATCGAAGGCGTGATGGGACTGTTGCAGTATGGCGTCAGGTAAGCTTTTTGACAAACACATACCGAGGTATGGGCTGCGGACACGTACGCGCCTCAGTGGCCGTGTAGAAGCTCTTTCACCGCTCTATATAAAGAGCTGCAGACTTCGCCGGAGGTACGCGTTCAAGGCCTTTGGAGCTACTTTTTCCACCATCTGCTTGCCTGACTTGAGCGTCGGAGGGTCGCCGTCGGGAACCCCTTCCCGGCCCGACTTCTTTGCAGGTTCGCCGGAGCGTCGTCCGACCGGCCTGAGATCCACGTCAGCGACTCGGAGAGCGCCACGTGCCCAGCGTCCGTTGATTCAGCATTCGGACAGGATCATTAACCAAATTAACTTAATCAAATTAACCTAATTAATCAACTTAATAAATTAATTAACTTAACTTAATCAAATTAAATAATTAATTAACTTATTCAATTTAACAATTTAATTAATCTTTAAATTTAACAAATTTAACTTAACTAATTTAATTTTAACTTACCTTAAAATCTAACTTATACTCAAAACTTAAATACTCTTCTCACGATCACCCATAGGAATACCGTATTTGATAATCTAGACTGGGTGAGATGGAATATTAAGGAGTTAATTTCAATCAAACTATCTCATGAATCCATTAAATTGACCCAAATCAAATACTTTATGTGTAAGAACATAAAGATTTGGATCAATGGATGCTAGATAGTGGATGCTCCAAACACATGACTGGAGATAGATTGAAATTCACTAAGCTGAAACTCAAGAACCTAGGGCCAGTTGCATTCGGCAACGATTGAACCCTTAAGGTAATCGGAACAGGTAATATCCAATTAAGTTCTGATTTCTATATTCGAAAAGTTCTACTAGTTGATTAATTCAATTTTAATTTACTTAGTATTAGTCAGTTGTGTGATTCTGGATACTTAGTCATTTTTTTAAAATCTGAATGCTTAATTAAAAATATTAAAAATCCTGAAATCACGCTTAAGGGAATTAGGAAAAAGAATATTTATACAATTGATCTACCATATCCTCTTCACTAAAGTATCTATTGACACAACAAGAGGAAACTAAGTTGTGACATAGAAGACTGGGTCACACTCATACTAGACTCATTTAAAAAATGAGTCAAAATGGTTTAGTTAGAGGTTTGCCCAAACTAAAATTTACTGAAAATTCAATTTGTAATGCTTGTCAACAGGGTAAACAAACCAAGTCAACTCACAAGTTAACCAACTTAAATAAAACTAATTCAATACTTGAGCTCATACACTTAGACTTGTTTGATTCACACGGGGCCAAGTCACTAAGCAAAAACTAATATTACTTAGTAATAATTGATGAGTACTCAAGATTTACTTAGGTAAAATTTTTAAAAACTAAAGATGAAACCTACGAAGTCTTTAAAATCTTTTGTAAATTAATAGAAAATGAAAAAGACACTCAAATAAAAGGAATTAGAAGTGACCATGAGGGAGAATTTGAAAACCACAAAATTAATAAATTTTGTGAAATTAATAGATATAAACATGAATATTCATGCCCTAGAACCCCCCAATAAAATGGTCTAGTAGAACACAAAAATAGAACCCTACAAGAAGCTGCTAGAACCATGTTGAATGAATATAATTTATCTAATCAATTCTGAGATGATGCAATTAATACAGCCTGTTATATAGAAAATAGAATTTTAATTAATAAAATTCAAAATAAAACATCATATGAAATTTATTATAATAAAATACCCAACTTAATCTATTTAAAAGTATTTGGGTGTAAAGTACACATACTTAATACTAAAGACTACCTAGGCAAATTCACATCAAAATCAACTCCAGGAATCTTTTTAGGGTAATCCACAACTAGTAGAGCTTACTGAGTCTATAACAAATAGACCCTAAAAGTTGAAGAAACAACCAATGTGATTTTTGATGAAGCAAGATAAAATGCCTAACCTATTAAATGAAAATGAAAAATAAAATACTAACTCAAGAAACATAGAAGATGATGAAGAAATTTAACTTAAACCTAGTGAATTACAAGAACCATTTACTGACCCAAATACAAGACCAACAAGAACAAGTTTCAATTACCCAGCTGACCAAATTTTGGGAGACCCAACCCTAGGAGTCAGAATTATATCCTCTTATAGAAACTTAAGTCAAATAGCTCTGATCTCCAAAATTGAACCCAAAATTATAGAAGAAGTCCAACCTAACCCAGACTAGATATTAGCAATGCAAAAGGAGTTAGCCCAATTTGATAGAAATCAGGTCCGGGAACTAGTACCTAAACCCATTAACAAAATCAAAGTTGACACTAAGTAGGTATTTAGGAACAAATTAGCTGATCAGGGCGAAATAATCAGAAATAAAGCCAGACTAGTAGCAAAAGGGTTCGACCAGGTAGAAGGGTTAGACTATGATGAAACCTATGCACATGTTGCTAGACTTGAATATATTAGGATGTTGCTGGCCTATGCAGCACACAAAGAATTCAAGTTATACCAAATGGATGTGAAATCCATATTCCTAAATGGGTTCATCAAGGAAAATGTCTATGTAAGTCAACCCTCAGGATTTGAGGATTTGAACCAACCAAACCATGTCTTTAGGTTTAAGAAAGCCCTATATGGACTAAAACAAGCACCTAGGGCTTATGAACGTTTATCAAATTATCTGATATCTAAATGGTTTAATTAAGGTCAAATAGATCAAAACCTGTTTGTAAAACCCTTAGAAAAAGATATATTTATAGCCCAAATTTACGTAGACGATATAATTTTTTGTTCAACCAACACTAAATTCTTAGAAGGATTTATCAAATTAATGGAAAATAAATTTGAGATGAGTTTAGTTGGGGAACTCAACTTTTTCTTAGGCTTACAAATCAAATAAACCAAAGATGGAATTTATATTTTTCAAACTAAATATGCTAAGGAGCTAATTAAAAAATTTGGCATGGAAAATTCAAAAAATATAAATACTCCAATGGCAACTAACGTTAAAATTGACTCTGACTTAGAAAGAAAACCAGTAGACTCGAAATACTATTGAAGTGTGATAGAAAGTTTACTGTACCTAACTGCAAGTTGATCGGACATCCTTTTTATAGTAGGTATGTGTGCAAGATACCAATCTTGCGCAAAAGAGTCACACCTAACATACGTTAAAAGAATATTTAGATATATTAAGGGAACCCTAAATGTAGGACTCTGGTACCCTAGGACTTCTACCTTTGATCTATTTGGCTATTCTGACTCAGACTATCCCGGGTGGAAACTAGATAGAAAAAGCACAAGTAGTAGCTGTCAATTTCTAGGTCAGTGTCTAGTAAGTTGGTCAAGTAGAAAGCAACACTGTGTTGCTTTATCCACTACTGAAGCTGAGTACATATTCCTAATAGAATGTGTATCTTAACTATTATGGATGATACATACCCTAAAAGACTATCAACTAGAATATCAAAATATAAAAATTTCAATTGATAACATAAGTACAATCAATCTAACTAAGAACACAATTCATCACTCAAGGACTAAACATATAGAATTAAAACACCACTTTGTAAGGGATCACGTAGCTAAGGGTGATATTGTGCGTAACTATGTTGAGTTCAAATCAAACCTAGTTGACATATTCACAAAGCCCTTACCTGAACTTGAGTTCAGTGCACTTAGAAGACAAATAGGAATGTGCATGGTAGAATAGAACTTACTTTTAAACAATTATTTCTGCCTTCTGGTTTACTATCTTGAAAATTATGTTTTTAAAATCAGTCTAATTTTAAAATTGTCTTTAAAAATTCTAGGAAAAATAGTTTTCAAAATCCCAATTTTGTTAGTTTTCAAAAACTTGGACTTAGCCTAGGAAGTTACCCCCTAGAAATCATGTACTCCTAGTTTCAGCCAGGGTATCTCACAAGCACACTAGGCTTACCTTGTTGGTTGTTACTCGGAAAACCTATAGGTTCCACTGTACAAAAATTTTGTACAAAGGTCTGAACCTTTTCCTAGCTACCATGTGTTCTTTTAAATTAAATTTTGGATCGCCTGCGGAACTTAACACGTTTGATCCAAAACTTAATCTATTTGTTCTTTTAGGTTTTGACTTGGATCTCCTACGGAACTTTACACGTTCGACCCAAGTCTCCTTAAGTTATTAATTCCATTAAATATTAATTTCCATAATTGGTTCCCAGTACTGACGTGGCGAGGCACATAGCCTTCTTGGATATGGGAGCAACCACCACCGACTAGACAAAACCTTTTATAGAAAGCTAATATTTAATTTCCTAAAATAACTTTAGGTTAACCAAAGAGAACAATCAAATCACAAGGAAAAGAAAAAACAAAAGAACACAGCATCGAAAAAACATATTCGAAATTCTAGAACGTAAGCCTCTTGTATTTGGTATTATTTCCATAAATAACTAGCATGATGCGGAAATAAAAATTACTAGTTATACCTTGTAGAAAAACCTCTTAATCTTCTACCGTATTCCTCTTCTAACCTCGGACGTTGTGTGGGCAACGATCTACCGAGATGAGAAACCACCAACTACCTTCTTCTCCTCCAAGCAAGGTTCGGCCACAAAGGAAAAACTTCACCAAGGAGAAAAACCAAAATACTAACCAAGCTCCAAGAGATGCTAGCTTTCTCTCCTTCTTCTTCTTCTTCTCCAAGTAGTATCCGGCCACCACAAGAGCTCCAAGGGGGAGAGAGAGGTTCGGCCACCACAAGAGGAAGAGAGGGAGAGGATGGCCGGCCACACCAAGGAACAAAAGAGGGAGAGAAATAATAGATGTTGTCACTCATGAAGGCACCCTCACCCCTTCTTTTATATTCCTTGGCCTAGGCAAATTAGGAAATTTAATTGCAATAAAATTTCCTCAATTTCCTTGACATGATTTAATTAAGAAAAATAAAATAAAATTTTCCAATTAAATCTACATTGGCCGGCCACATCATTGGAGAACAAATTGGACAAGTTTCAATCAACAATTAAAACTTCCTAATTTGTTTCCGAAAATTTTAAAATTAAAATTTCTCTTTAAAAATCTCTACATGGTTAATAAAAGAAAATTTCTATAATTTTAATTTTACAACATGTGAATAATTTTTAAAGAGAAAATAAAATATCTCACCAATCTACAAATAAGGAAAGAGATCTAATCTCTTTCTTTAATCTTTTGTAAATTTTACAAGAGAGATAATTTAATTTAAATTCTCTTTAATAAATTATTTCTTCCACATAATAAAAATTAAAATTAAAATTCTTTTAAATTTATTTTGGCCGACCCTACTAGCTTGGGTTCAAGCTAGGGCCGGCCACCCAATCTTATACCTAGGTCGTCCCTAGCTTGTTCCCAAGCTAGCTTGGCCGGCCCCTATTGGGTGGGTATAGAAGGTGGGTATAGGTGGGTATAGAACTCTATAAATAAGAGGCTACGATAGGGACCGAGAGGAGGAATTGGTTTTGGTCTCCTGATAAAATTAAGCATCCCGTGTTCGCCCCGAACACACAACTTATTTTTATCAATTATAATTCATTCCACTAGAGAACTATCATTGAACTACCGCACCAATCCCAAATTACATTTTTGGGCTCCTTCTTATTATAAGTGTGTTAGTCTCCCTGTGTTTAAGATATCGAATGTCCACTAATTAAGTGAGTTACTGACAACTCATTTAATTAATATCTTAGTCCAAGAGTAGTACCACTCAACCTTATCGTCATGTTGGACTAAGTCCACCTGCAGGGTTTAACATGACAATCCTTATGAGCTCCTCTTGGGGACATTATCAACCTAGTATCTCTAGGACACAGTTTCCTTCTATAATCAACAACACACACTATAAGTGATACCATTTCCCAACTTATCGGGCTTATTGATTCATCGAACTAAATCTCACCCATTGATAAATTAAAGAAATAAATATCAAATATATGTGCTTGTTATTATATTAGGATTAAGAGCACACACTTCCATAATAACCGAGGTCTTTGTTTCTTTATAAAATCAGTATAAAAGAAACGACCTCAAATGGTCCTACTCAATAC
This sequence comes from Zingiber officinale, assembly GCF_018446385.1. Taxonomy (NCBI): domain Eukaryota; kingdom Viridiplantae; phylum Streptophyta; class Magnoliopsida; order Zingiberales; family Zingiberaceae; genus Zingiber; species Zingiber officinale. The sequence continues at coordinate 163,569,321 of NC_055988.1, forward strand.
ACTCTAAGTGTACTAGTGTAATTATACAGTCAAGATAAACTGATACCTAATTACACTATGACCTTCTAATGGTTTGTTCCTTTCCATTTTGGTCGTGAGCTACTGTTTATAATTTATAAGGTACTGATAACATTATCTTCTGCATATGACACCACATGCTATGTTATCTACAATATAAATTAATTGAACAACTACAAATAAATGTAGATGATTTGACCAAATGTGATTCTTTATTCAAGACAAATGTTTACAAAAGCTTAGGCTTTCAGTATACACTCCAACATACCTTGCATGTGTATGAAAATACTTAGAATGATGTGAGATGCATAGGGTACTGTCTGGACTTAAGAATGCTTATGTATGTGCATCGACATAAGTCTGGGCAATAAATATCAATTTACATTAATCAAGTTAAGTTATCCTGTCTTAGTCAAATCTAATTGGATCACTGACTTAACTTGACTAACCAAGTGAAAGTTGTTTCCCTCTAGGTAAACAACTAGTAGCTAATGGTTAGACATTTGGCTAAGGAAATTAAGTATTTAGTTTAATTTTTTAATTACTCATGCTTGGACTTTAGGACTTTTTGGAAAAGAGAACTAACTTTTTCTTTAAAATTGACTTACTCTTTATGGTTCTAAGTGAAAGTGGCCTTAGCTAAAGGTTTACAAGTTGATACTATTTAAGCTAAGTATTTTTCAAATTTAACTAAGTTAAATTACTTTTTGAATCTCTAAATTTTTCTTTAAAGTTTTATCAAATATTTTAAACTAAAGTTTTTTTGCTAAGTTACTTTCAAAGTCAACAAACTATTCCTTAGCTAAAAACTTCTTTCCAAACTTAGTTTTTGAAAATTATTTAGGGAAGAGGTTTTTTTATTAAAAAAATCTAAATATTTTCTCAAAAATTAGATTATTTTTAAAGAACTAAGCTCTCTACTTAACTATTGATAAAAGTTTTTTTATTCATTCACTTAGCTAAAAAGTCTACAAGAAAATTAATTCTAAAAGCTAAGTGTTTATCAAAATATTTTAAGTATTTGTTCAACCTTCTATAATTTTTTAAGTTAATTTTAGCTAAAAGTTTTTGTGTATTCTAAAAGCTAAGTTTTTTTTTAATCTTTCTAAGGTTAAATTTTTAAAACTAAGTTTATGAAAGCTAAGTTTTTTCAAACCTTTTGAAAAGCTAAGTTTTAAAAGATAAAATATTTCTCAAACCCAGTTATTAGCTATGTACTTTTAAAACTAAATTCTTAAACTAAGGACTATGATCAACTTCTCAACTTGTCTATTTTTATTGATTATACCTTCTTTTTGCTGTTTTTTGATATATGGCAAAGGGGGAGAGTATATGAAAGTTCAAATATGAAATTTCTAAAAAGAGGAGCTTTAATTAAGGGGGAGTTTTTCACTTAAGCTTTTATTAAGGGGAAGCTTTGCCTTTAAATTTTTGCTTGTACTGTCATTCAATTTTGCTTGCATTGTTCTGAAATTCTTTACAACATTATTTCTTTATTCTTTATATATTTTATTTAACTTTGAATTTTTGTTGTCATAATCAAAAAGGGAGAGATTGTTGGTGCAAGAAGCATTCGACGATCAAACTTGAATTTTGATAATGGCAAATGATTCAAAGTTAAGATTATTTGTGATTTAATATGTTGAATGAACTTGCAGGAAAAGTCCTAAGATATTTTAGGCAAAAGTCCTAGCTGCGGTTAGGCAGACAGGAAAACCCTAGGGGGTGGTAACCCTAGGCGGAAAGCCTTGGCGGGTCGAGGTCTTTGGGCAAAAGTCCTAGAGTCAGATACTCTAGGTGAAAATCCGAGTGTCGCGGATTGGGTGGAAAGTCTGGGCGGGTCGTTGAGCGAATGTCCAACAGAAAGACCTGAATACTCAGGCACTGAGCAAAAGCCCAGTCGATCTAGAGGATCGAATTGACAACAGGTATACTCTTCTGAGTGGAGTAGGTAAGGGCGCGTTCCCCGCTAAGGGAACAGTAGGCATCGGTTTGACCTAGGATTTTCGGTCGGAAATTCGAAGTCAAAATCAGGCAGTCCAGTGACTGTCGAACATTTATTTTTATGTTATTATTATGTGCTAAACTTTGTTTTACGAGATATGTTGTTATTTTGTGGACTAACGTATCTTGCAGGACGTAAAAAGAACTCAACTTCTCGGATGAACAGTGTCCGGGGCGCCTCCATGGAGCTTGGAGGCACCTCGGATGCTTTGGAAGAAGGAGTGCGCGAAGTCAAGCTGGAGGCGCCCTCAAGGAGTGTTGAGGCGCCTCGGATGGGCTTGAAGGCGCCCCCCATGGCATTGGAGGTGCCTTCAAAAGGATGAGCGGCGACTTCTTCAACCCTTATCTTCGCTGCGGAGTTGGCTGCGTTAAGGGCGCCCTCAATGGGCTTTATAAGGAGGTCTCGAGCAACAACATCAATAATCAAGTTCTAAACAACCTTTCTTCAGCGCACTGCTAACGAGAAGATCCGGCTAAGCTACAATAAGAACCCGATGACCCAAAGCTGCAAAACTTCAATTCTTTGTTGTCGATATAGCTTTTTCAATACTGTCATTGTAATCATTCTTGTAATATTTGCACGATTATAGTTGTTGCCCAAAGTAAACGCTCAACGAGCATGAGCCTTGGAGTATGAGTCGTCCAAGGCTCCGAACCAAGTAAATCTTGGTGTCTTTCTGTGTTCCTTTATTTATTATTCCGCTATGTTATCCGATAAGTTTTCCGAATACGAAAAGTGAAAGCCACGAGCGCTATTCACCCCCCCCCCTCTAGAGCATCTCGATCCAACACCTTCATCCCTCAGATGCACCCGAGCCCGTGGCTCCTCTCCGTACCATCCTTCACGTTGCCTTGAAGTCCGCTTCCCTTGGCTCAACTCCATTACTCCTCGTCCAGCGGTCCCTCAGATGTCTTCCACATTATCCTTCATCGTCTCAAGGACCTAAGCCCTAGGATAAGCTTCCCAAGATTAGCCACACCAAGCTCCTCATGTGTATTTCACCAAGTCCTGCATGACTCAAACACACATATCAAATTAATATGAAAGGCTAACTTAAACTCTTTGACATACACATCAAAACCATGATCGTACCGATCAAACTTAGGTCGATTGCACCAACACACAGAACCCCCCTCAAGTAGAAAGCTTATCTGTTTGATGTATGATTCTCAACCCACCAGGTCTTACTGCTCCTCTGTCCAATCGACCTATTAGGTTTTCCTGTCCCTCGGTCCACCTGACCTACTAGGGCTTCCTTACCCCTCAGTCCAACTGACTCACTAGATCTTCCTTGCCTAGCTGCAACTAGGGCTTCTTTGCCTGGCTGTCCACTAGGGCTAGTGTCTAGTCATCTTGATTCGGACACGGGAGTGTTTGTGCAGTTAGCACTAACAGTCTAACTCAAGTTTTGATGAATGACAAAGTAGGTTAAGTTAGTTTCATTGTGATCTAACACTTTGACCAAGTGTACAGGAGAAGCCCAGCTAGGTCGACGAGCCGAACGGATAGCTGACACGAAGTCCAAATAGTTCGACGGGCTGACCAGATGTCTGACATGAAGCCCAGCTAGGTCGACGGATTGACCGGATAGTTGGCACGAAGCCCAGCTAGGTCGACAGGCCGACTGAATAGCTGGCACAAAGTCCAGACAGGTCGACGGCCTAACCGGATGTCTGACACGAAGTCTAGACAGGTCGAAGGGTTGACCAGACGTCTGGTAGGTAAGTTAAAGTAAGTAACTGGAGGGGAGTGACTGTGAGGATGCGTTCCCGGAAAGGGAACTTAGGTGTTGATCCAACTTAGAACCATTTCGGAACTCTAAGTTGAGATCCTGACTAGATTCCGATCTCGACGAGACAGAATCTAATTACTATTTTATTATTATTATAATTGTACTATGCTAACACATTGTTTTGCATGGTAGTTTTGTATTTTACCTTGGACTAACGTTTTCTTGCAAGTTGCTGGAAAATAGAGGTCCGGGCGCCCGAAATGCAAGTTTTATCCTCTTATCACTTCGCCACGTGGAGCACTCTGGTTGGACGGGTTACGTCACATTTCAGGTGCCCGAAAGGGATTCGGGCGCCCGGAGCCTCCTATAAAAGGAGGATGCGCCCTGGAGCAAAGAACAATTCACGACAACATTTTCTAACGCTTGCTCTGCTGTGTTGTGCTCTTGCCACGAAGCTTCTCCGACAATGTGCTTCCTTTCTTCTTCATTCCTTATTATTGTTGGTATTTATACTTTAAAAGCATTTGTAATTTCACTTGTAATCACATTTTTCGAATTGCTAGTGGATTGTCCAACGAAAGCACTCGATGAGTGCGGGCCTTGGAGTAGGAGTCGATGAAGGCTCCGAACCAAGTAAAAAATTACTTGTTTTAGCATTGTTCTATTTTCGATTCTATCTTTCCGCTGCGTACTCGATTTTCTACTTGAATTTCTAAATCGCTATTCACCGACCCTCTAGCGAATTACTCGATCCAACAAGTGGTATCAGAGCATGTACTGCTCTAATTTGGTGCAACCACCAATCAGACAGGGGGTGAAATTCTTTTACATTTTTTTCGATTTTCAGTTTTATGTTATAAATCCAAACTGGTATCGTTACCTTTTTGGAAATCTTTTCATAGTAATTAAGCTGAATTGGTGCAATACCAATTCAGTTTTAGATTCTTTTTAATTTTATTCCGCACTACTAATCCAAGACCAAGTCTTGGGATTCCTCGTTTCTTTATTTATTTGTCTGCAGGATAAAAATGACTCAAGTTGAAGGCTTCAGTACAGTGCGCCCCTCCTATTCAACGGGGACGACTTCCCCTACTGGAGAAGCGAATGGAGGTCTACTTGAAGACCGATTTCGACCAATGGTTCAGCGTCACCAGAGGCTACAAGGTGTCGGTCGACAACTCTAGAAATCTACTAGACCTGGAACAGTGGACTCCGGACATGAGAAAGAAATGCTCGATGGACTTCAAAGCTCTCAACACACTGCAATGCGGGCTAATGAAGGAAGAACTGAACGGAGTGGAATCGCACCAAAATGCGAAAGAATTATGGGATAAGCTGATCGAACTACACGAAGGAATGAGCGACGCCAAGGTAACTAAGCGTGACCTTCTTTTAAATAAACTATTTAATATCAAAATGCAGGAAGGAGAAACAACGAGTCAACTTCATGCGAGGATCAAAGACATCCTCAACGGACTCCATGCGATAGGCCACCAAATGGAAAATAGCGAAGATAACTAAGCGTGATCTTCTTTTAAATAAACTATTTAATATCAAAATGCGGGAAGGAGAAACAACGAGTCAACTTCATGCGAGGATCAAAGACATCCTCAACGGACTCCACACGATAGGCCACCAAATGGAAAATAGCGACTTAATCATGTACGCATTAAATGCTTTTTTGCGAAATTCATTACAGGCATATATCGTGGATGGCTACAAAATTTCAAAAAAATTATCTAAATTGAAACTTGATGAGTTATTCTGTGAACTTGAATTACACGAGCAGACTAATGCTGGAACCGAGAAAGGTATTGCCTTGTTTGCATGTTCCTCCAAGGAAAGGGAAAAGACCAAGCCTGAACCTGAAGATGAGTCCAATCAGGATAAACCTACTTTTGAAAACTAGTTTTTGAGAAATTTTCAATGTTTTCTAATTTAGACTCCCCCGAGTCAATCTGATCTTAATTCAATTTCTCGATTGCATTTTCTTTTACTTCCTTATTTTTTCTGTATTGTTTTTGATGAATGTTAAAGGGGGAGGGTTAGGTGGTTTAAGTTAGTTTAAACAACAAAAAATACCAAATATAAGACTAACTTTAAACCCTTATAAAATACTTGTTTTACTTGCATATTTTTTTCACTAACTTAACGCAGGTTTGTCATTACATCAAAAAGGGGAGATTTTTTGTACGGTTAGCACTAACAGTTTAACTCAAGTTTTGATGAATGATAAAATAGGTTAAGTTAGTTTCATTGTGATCTAACACTTTGACCAAGTGTGCAGGAGAAGCCCAGCTAGGTCGACGGATCGACCGGATAGCTGGCACGAAGTCAAGACAGGTCGACGGGCTGACCGGATGTCTGACACAAAGCCCAACTAGGTTGACGGGCCGATTGGATAGTTGCCACGAAGCCCATCTAGGTCGACGGGTCGATCGAATAGCTGGCACGAAGTCCAGATAGGTCGACGGACTGACCAGATGTCTGGCACGAAGTCCAGACGGGTCGAAGGGCTGCCCAGACGTCTGGGAGGTAAGTTAAGGTAAGTCACTAGAGGGGAGTGACTGTGAAGACGCGTTCTCGAAAAGGGAACTTAGGCGCCGATCCAACTTAGAATCATTTCGGAACTCTAAGTTGAGATCCTGACTAGATTCCGGTCTCGACGAGACGGAATCTAATTACTATTTTTTTTATTATAATTATACTATGCTAACACTTTGTTTTGCAGATTAGTTTTGTATTTTACTTCGGACTAACGTTTTCTTGTAGGTTGTTGGCAAACAGAGGTTCGGGCACCCGGAAGGGATCCGGGCGCACGGAATGCAAGTTTTATCCTCTTATCGCTTCGCCATGTGGAGCACTCTGGTTGGACAAGCTACGTCACATTCCAGGAGTCTGGAAGGGATCCGGGTGCCCGGAGCCTCCTATATAAGGAGGATGCACCCTGGAACAAAGAACAATTCACGACAACATCTTCTAACGCTTGCTCTGCTATGCTGTGCTCATGCTGCGAAGCTTCTCCGACAACGTGCTGCCTTTCTTCTTCATTCCTTATTGTTGTCGGTATTTCTACTTTAAAAGCATTTGTAATTTTACTTGTAATCATATTTTTCGAACTGCTAGTGGATTGCCGAACGAAAGCACTCGACGAGTGCGGGCTTTGGAGTAGGAGTCGATGAAGGCTTCGAACCAAGTAAAAAATTATTTGTGTTAGCATTATTCTAATTTCAATTCTATCTTTCCGCTGCATACTCGATTTTCTACTTGAATTTATAAATCGCTATTCACCCCCCCCCCTCTAGCGAATTACTCGATCCAACAGAGTGCCTCCACTTCCTTTGTTCGAGGTCAATATTCTACTCACATGACTTAATTAGACTATATTTCTTGTGCACAGTAATACCAATTGTTATGACAAAAAAAATCACATATCTTCACAATGGTATGATATTGTCCACTTTAGACCTAAGCTCTTATGATTTTATTTTTGGATTTTACTCATCATATCTCATACCAATGGAGATATCTTCATCTTTTAAATACATGATTTTTTAATGTCTCTCCAATATGAGACTTTGATTATATTCTCAATAATTCTTCCCTCAAATGAAGGACTACCATTCTCTCATGATTTGGACCTCCCTGTAAGTATTTCATCACTCTTAACCTACTCTAGGTCTCCCTACAAACATTCGGCAATTCTTAACCTGCTTCAGGCTCCCTGCAAGCATTTAGCCACTCTCTACCTGCTCCGGGCCTCCCCTCAACTTCATTCAAGACCATCCCACATGGTATATGGTCTGAACCATGACTTTGATACTATTTATTAGGACTAAAAGAATTCATATATTTTCATAATGGTATGATATTGTCCACTTTGAGTTTAAACCCTCATGTTTTATTTTTAAATTTTACCAAAAAATTTCATACCAATGGAGATATTTTCATCTTTTAAACTCATGGTCTTTTCCATGTCTTTCTAATGTGAGACTTTGATTGTATTCCCAACAATCCTCCCCTCAAACGAAGGACCACCATTAATCTAATGGTTTGGGCCTCTTAGCAAGTATCTAATGACTCTTGACTTGCTTTAGGTCTCCCCATAAATATTCAATCACTCTTAACCTACTTCAGGACTTTTCGTAAATATTTGATCACTCTTGACCTGCTATAGGCCTTCCCTCAATTTCATTCAAAATCATTCCACATGACATTTGATTTAGATCATAACTCTGATACCAATTGTTGTAACTGAAGAAATTTAGATATCATATCTCCAAAATAATATGATATTGTCCACTTTGAGTCTAAGTCCTAATAATTTTATTTTTAGGCTTTATCCAAAAGGCCTCATACCAATGGAAATATCTTTCCCTTATAAGCCCATGATTTTTCTCATATATTTTCAATAAGTGGTTTTTTTTGTAACCTGTAAACCCAATAGTTCTGACCCTAGCGGCTAAGCTAAATCAATCATATCCCAAGAAGGCTGGCCGTTTATATGCCTATCACAGGTAGCATGGGTATTTTACTCACGAATGCAAACAGTACATGAAACAACTTCGTCAAGCCAACAAGTCTCAACTACATGACAGAAGATCACCCTTGGCATCCTCGCGAAGGTCTCTAGCTAATATGCTCGGTGTGATAACTTGAATCATTGAACAGATCATCGAATATACTCGCCATCAAGGAGGTCTCAAGAGATGGCCTGACGCCATCAGGATACCCGGACTGTTGTTGCTAGGGAGGGTTCCCCTCGCTAAGGAACAATCAACATGATCTCAGGGGTACAATCGATGGGGACTCAAACTAAGCAAGGAAGATGTAGGATCGAAAGCGCTAGAGGGGGGGTGTGAATGACGCTCGTGGCTTTCACTTATGTTTTTGAAATACGCAACGGAATAGAAGTAAATAAAAAACAATCGCTAACACCAAGAGTTTTACTTGGTTCAGAGCCTGTGGCGACTCATACTCCAAGCCGACACTCGTTGAGTGTTTACTTTAGTCAATTCACTATCAATCCGAAAATATTATAAAAGGAGTATTACAATTTAAATGCAATAAATAAAAGTATACCAATAACTCAAGAATGGAGAAAGTCGAGCTTGTGGTTGTCGGAGTAGTGTTACAGCTTTGCCGGATTGTTTCATTAGTAGTGCGCAGTAGAAGAATTATGAATTCAAGTGTTGTTTAAGCCTCTGCTCGAGACAGGCTTATATAGTCTATTGAGGGCACTCTCAACCGCATGGAAGGCGCCTCCAACCCCGTCGAAGTCGCAGCGTCGATAAGCTCTGCTTCCCTCGTTGCTTATCCACCTGACGGCGCCTCCAATCTTCATGGAGGGCGCCCTCTGCCCAGTGTTCAGGGTGCCTCCAAGCTCCATAGAGGGTGCCCTCTGCCTTGCTGCGCGGAGGTCTTTGACTAGTGCACCCGAGGCGCCTCCAAGCTCCATGGAGGGCGCCTCAAGTACTGTTCATCCGAGACTTTACATCTTTTTCACTCTCTACAAGATGTGTTAGTCCAAAATACAAAACATATCTTGCAAAATAGAGTTAAACACAATCAAATCAGATTAAGATAAATATTTGACAGTCACCGGACTGTCCAATTTTGATTTTATATTTCTCTTCCGGAAACCCTAGGTTGAACTGACGCCTACTGTTCTCTCACCGAGGAATGCATCCTCACCTACTTCACTCAGGAGAGTTTACCTGTTGTCAGCTCGGTCCTCCAGACCGATTGGACTTTTCACCTAGGGTTACCACCCCCTAGGACCTTGGGTTACCACCCCTTAGGATTTTCCTCACCCTAGGGTTACCACCCCCTATGATTTTCCTCAGCCTAGGGTTTTTACCCCTAGGACCTAAGGTTACCATCCCCTAGGGTTTTTCTTCACCCAGGGTTACCATCCCCTGAGACCTAAGGTTGCCGCCCCTTAGGGTTTTCCACCACTTGGGTTACCACCCCCTAGGACCTAAGGTTACCGCCCCTTAGGGTTTCTATCACCTAGGGTTACCACCCCTAGGGTTTTTCACCTGCCTAACCACAGCTAGGACTTTTGCGTAAGATAACTTAGGACTTTCCTGCAAAGTCAACAAACCTTGTTAGATAACAAGACAACTTAACTTTGAACCCTTTGACATAATCAAAACACAGGTTCGATCGTCAGATGTTTCCCGCACCAACAATCTTCTATTTTTTTATTATGATAACACGGTTCAAAGTTAAGTAAAACATAACAAGATAATTAAGGTATTTAAGCATGAGCATAACTAAAATACTTCATAAAAATTTCCTTATGCTCTTCTTTTCATAAAAATTATGTTTAAATTCTTAACTTTAACTTTACTCTTCTCCTTTGATATAAATAAAAAATAATACTAAATAGAGAGAAGGTTGTAAAGATAAAAAAAAATTTAAATCTTTAGCTCCCCCTGAAAGGCAACACTTAGCTTCGAAAATAATTTCTTTGAAAAACACTTAGCTAAATTAGAAATTCTGTGAAAATACTTGTTTTTTCAACAAAAACGTAGATAAACTTAGTCTTGTAGTGCCCCATCTTACTATACTCAAAGCATTTGATGTGGCTCTTCCCACTCTACTTGGTGGATGAGGTGGAGGATTGAGCTTCTAAGATCTCCTCTTCCTTGGATGACTTCTCTTCCTCTTCACTCGAAGATGTGGACGATTCTACTTCCTCTTCCCTTGAAGATGTGGATGACACTTCCTCATTTTCCTTCTCCTCCTCAGATGTTGAACACGTGTCAACATCTGATTGGTCCTTCTCCTCTTAGACTAATGAGCTCTTTTCCTTGGGCTCTTCCACTCCTTGGAGTTTTGTAGGATCTTTATGAAATGCAATGATCTTTTTCCAAAGATCACATGCATTCTTGTAATTACCTACATTCGACAACACGTTAGGAGATAATAAATTCAATAGAATTTTCGTTTCCTCCTTATCCACCTCTGAATTGCTCCCTTTGCTCCTTGGTCCAATATCGAGGTTGGAGACGATTCCCCTTCTTGTCCGTTGGAGTCTTGAATGGTTCTTCCAAAGTCATCCAATGGTTTCACTCCATTTGAAACCAAATCTCCAACCGCTTCCTCCAATACTCGAAATCATTCTTCTCGTATGGATGTGAGATCTGAATATCTCATCCAAGAAGTCATTCGGACTCCATCTTTCTCTAGCGTTTTGCTCCCTCGACGATTAGTCCGTAGAAGAATGATATGTTCTGATACCACTTGTTGGGACCTTGATGTTCACTAAAGAAGGATCAATAACATCTCACCTAAAACATCAAACTCAATATATTTTTTAAACTGAAACTCAAATATTAATATTTTTATATTATTCAACTCTATTTTATTCATTTGCACCTCTAATTTGATCCCTCTTTAACATACCAAGTTGCCTTTCTATGGTTTGCCTTTTAATCTTGGTTATCATCAAGATCCTGAACTCTTTTGCCTTTAAAATCCTTCAAATTTCTTTTCTATAAAAAAAATTGAGATAGGCGCCATTCTTTATTACCCACTTCAATAGTTTAAGAAACTTTAATGTAAAAATAATAATAAATTAACTTTTAATTTATTCATCCATTATTTTATTTTGCATTAAAAATAACAAAAAAAAATGGCTTAAATTTTAATATTATATATATACTATATAATTGAATAAATAAAAAAGTATGGACTCTTCTTCCTCTCACTTTCCCAATTCTACTACTTGTGTTCATTCCCAAATCCCCCAAATCCCTCCATTACCGGACCTTGACCTGTAGCAGCGCAAGTCGCTCTCCAGTCTCCTCCCATGGCGACACCCGAAGACGACCCGCGGACCCAGCCTCTCCCTCCCTACCGTCAGGTACTGCTGCTACTCCGTCCTCTCTCGCCCTCAAATCCGTTTTTTGATTCCCTGATTCTCGCTTTCAGATGATTTTGGCCGCGATCTCCGCCGCCGGTGGCCACAGCGGCGCCAGCAAGTCCTCGATCTCGGATCACATCGAGTCCACTTACTCCGACCGCCTCCCGCCGTCCCACGCCTCACTGCTCGCCGCTTATCTCGCTACCATGGCCTCCGCCGGCGAGCTGGTCGTCGTCGGCCATGACGTCTACCTCCGCCCCGATCCGGAAGCTCCTCCGCCCAAGCGCCGCGGCCGGCCTCCCAAGCCCCGGCACCCCGCCCCCGCCGATGCCGCTCCCAAGCGTCGTGGCCGCCCGCCCAAGAGCGTCGACCCCCTGGCCCCGCCCAAGATCCCGCGCCCCCGCGGACGCCCCCCGAAGCAAGACGGTGACCCCGATCAGCCTGGCCTGGCGAAGAGACCGAGGGGGCGACCGCTGAAGGCCAGGCCGCCGCAGTTCACCGAAGTGGGGTTCGTGTGAGCTCCGCTCTGCTCCCGCAACGTGAGAAAGCTAATTGTTTGACCCAAATTGGCCTTCTGCTGCTGGAATCAACTCGATATGAAAGCTTCGGCTGTGGTTTTCTAGTAGGATTCACCCGACAAGAAGGTTAGTGTTGTATTTGTTCCACTACTTATTGTTCTTGTTCCATTGCCTTTTTCTACTGAAAGAAAAAGACCAACTTTTCTATTGTGCTGATTGCAATTTAATTTAGAGTCAAACATATTCCTTCTCCATGAATGTATTGCTCATGTTGTCGTGGGAATCTCATATGTTCTCTTCAACTCTTTCTGTGCAAGAATCTGTTTCTATCATCACACTTCTGAACAAATCACTACCTTTATAGTTTTTAATCCACAAACACCATTTATTACAGTAAAGATCTTGTAATTATGGATACTGATCATTGAGATTGTTGAAGGAATCACTTGGGGGATGCTGATGATTGACCACAGCTGGATAAGCACAATATATATGAATGGGATAGACAGATGCTTTGGAAAGTTTAGGAAGAAAGGAAAAAAGGGCAAGTGTTCACTTGAAGAATGTGGTTGAACATTACCTTTCTTCTTCACCTATTCAAATGTTGAGTAATGCAATAGATTCAAAGAACAGAGAGAGAGAGGCTACTCTTAGTGTATGGAGGATGATGAATTTGGGCATTTGACAGCCTGAGATGCGGTGGAGGGTCATCCAGTGATGCAAGGGCAGTTGAAGTAGGTGACAGACTTAACCTAATTAGGGTCTTTAGTTCTTACCCTTTTCTAGAAGTTTTCATTAGCTCACTTTCCTTTGCTATCTTTTCTTCTTCATTTTCAGGTTTGGAAGTTTTGTTTCTTTCTTGTTTTGACAAATAATCATATATATATATATATATATATATATAATCTAGAGTGAGAAGGAAAGTCAACCAATTGCATGAATGACTTTCTCCCTGAATGTGACCATTGAGATATCCATAGATACTTCTCCATGGAGATTGGTTCTCTTATTGACCTAGAGATCAAGAAGGAGGAGTTGTATCGTCAATGGGCCGTGCTGGGTCATGCATGGGCTGGGTCCATGACAGGCATACTTTTGGTCATGCGAGGCGAATCATTCTTACTTTGCTCTATATTATAGCAAAGGTTATATAGGGTGCCCTAAGTGGTCCAGTACCATCGGTCTTACGATAAGATACAAGCAGGTAAGTCACGTAGGGTATTTTGTCCTAGCACAGCGGCCCTTTACATAAGAGAGGTTAGATACTAATGAGGTATTTCTGAATTGATCCTAAGACCTATTAGACGAACACCTATGCAGATACCAATACTTTGCTATCTAGCCTTCAATTAGTTATTATGTTCATGGGAGGCTCATTTGTGACCCAACACAAATCATTTCTACCAAAAAAATATACTTGTAGCTAAAATTAGGCTCATTCTTTGCACAACAAAATAATTTTGAAAAAATTCTAAACAAATTAAATTATTTTTAATATTGATCCAAATTGTTATTAAAATTTCTTTAAAAAATAATTTTTTATTATTAAATATCCATATTGAAAAATATTTTTTCTTTCTTAAGGCTGAGCTGATTGGACAAAAACACTAGATGAAATCCACACAATTGAATTGACCAGTACGTATATTTCTAGGTCTAGCCCACTTAGTCAAACCGAGTAGGTTGATCAAATTAGGTGGATCGATTGAACTAGATTGAATGATCGAACCAAACAATTAGTTAGCTAGCCAATTCAATTAGACAAATAAAGTTGACAAGTCATACAAACTGTATTATAAATGAATCAATTTGGTCAATGGTTAGAAGGGAAGACAAATCAAACAGTTTAAGTACAAAGCGATTCATTTCACTAGTTTTATCATACCATTTTTTATGATTAATAAAGAAATATAATTCATATTTTCTTTTTTATATTCCATTTTGTTTGATTTCTAATCTTATTCGATTGCATTTTATTAGTTCAATTGAATACTGTCTTGTCCTTTGACAAGAAGATTAAATGCACAAAATATTTCTCGGCAAAACTCAAAAGAGCCTTTATTTTGATTATAGTTAAAAGGATGTTTCATTTTTAAAAGGAAATTGAAAAGAGCATCACACTATATTTTTCATCCTTAAAATTATTTGTATTCCAAACTATTTTAGAAGTTAAAGCCAAAGCTACCATACTACTAATTCACTCCACGTTGCAATAATTATATTCATATTGTTCTACGCAATAGTTAGACGGTTTGATTTTCATAAAATTGAAATAATTTAAGAGAAAATCAAAAAGGTGTCCCCTAATTGTCACAATCATTAAAAGGGTATTGTAAGGATATTCTATCATATTTCAAGTACTATTTTTTTTTTTATTTCAATGGTGATGTAACAACGATATAGTAATCTTACTATTTTATTAAAAATCTCCTCCCTCTACTAATTAACTTTAATGAAACCTAAAATGTATTTACGTTAACGTTTTTTTTTTATTTATAATAAAAATAATTTCAAGGTTTATTAGTAATTCCATAGGCGAAACAATCAATGATTTAGAGTTTAAAACTCAGCTACAGCGTATTATTAGGGCTGTAAATGAACCAAGTGTTCGTGAACAAGCTTGGTGTTCGGCTTGGTAAGAGCTTGTTTATGTTCGTTCAATATACACAAGATTGATTAAACAAACAAGCTTGAACAGCTCGTTAAGCTAAACAAACAAGCTTGAACACATATGTGTTCAGCTCGTTAACGTTCGTGAACAACGTTCGTGAACAATGTTTGTGAACAACGTTCGTGAACAATGTTCACGAACCATATTCATTAATAAAACTCTTTTCAATATGCTAAATAAATAATAAAAATAAAATAAAATAAATAAATAAATTTAAATTTCCAAGCTCAATAACCAATCAAATAACTAAAAGTTTCAAACAATCAAACAAGCTTGAATTGAAAGCTCCATAACATCTAAACGAACCAAGCTCGAACCAAGCTCGAACCAAGCTCAAGCCAAGCTTGAATTGAGAGTTTGATAACATCTAAACGAACCAAGCTCAAGCCAAGCTTCAAACAAGCTCAAGCTCATAAAAAATAAACCAAGCCAAGCTTGAACACTCATTTCAAAAGCTTGGTTCATTTTAAGCTCGGCTCGGCTCGGTTACCTTATCAAACAAGCTTGAACACCCCAAAGCTTGGCTCGGCTCGGCTCGTTTACAGCCCTACGTATTATTATGAATTTTTTTCATCATTAATTTTCTCTGATTGTTTTATATAAAAAAATATAGTTCTCTTTAGTCTCATATCTTAGAATTGACAATACTATGATCAAAAAAGCTTTTATAAATATTTTAGGCCGACGATGTTAAAAAATATATTTTTCTTAATTTTTTTTTTACTAAGACAAGTATAATATTGAATTAAAATAATTTTTTGCATAGGGAAGCCCGTTAGTGGGATTCTCTAGAACACTAGAAAATCCAAATAATTCGGATTTTCAAAGACGCAACGCGTGTGCACGATCACACTGTATCGTGGGTAGATAATAGCTACTACTAGATGCTAGAAAAAAAAATAATTTAATTCGGTTAAAAATTATATATATAATACTTTCATATAAGAAAATTTTATAAATTTAATCAGAATTATTTAGATTTAATATTTAATGGTAGTTACAATTACAAATCACTAATTAATTGTCTTAAAATAAGTTTAATTAATTTTAAATAATTTTAATTAAATTGATAAAAAAAATTATATAAAATATTATATGGTGTTGTGGAGATAATTGGTATCACGTGACATGATTAAGTTAAAAATCAAGCTGAGTTAGAAGTCAAGTTAAGTTAAGATGAGCATCTAGTTAATTGAGCTTAAATCTAGTCAAGATGAACTCGGGTAATCAAACTGAGCTTAGATCTAGTCAAGATGAGCTCGGCCCTCCTAGAAGGCCTCAAGTCAAGTCCCTCTAAGTCACATTGTCCTTAGAAGAGGTGTGTCCTCTAAGTCAAGAGAAAAGAGATGTGTCCTTTGGGAACCAAAATCATCTTTTGGATGGGATGAGGAGATGGTTCATTAATGGAAGGGGAGGTAAATTATTTATGTTTATCTTGTTTAAGAGGAAGGGAAGATTTAACATGTATTACTCTGGGAGAGGAGAATAAAAGTTAAATATATCACATTTCAAATTGAGGTGTAAGAAAATATTTTTCAAGGTTGAAGCTTACCGAGTCTACCTTACCTAATAATCAGACCTCTTGACCTACCAATCTGATCTCTATGGTACGCAACAGTGGGAAGCCGATCTCCTGAGAAGTCATCCGAAAAAAAAACAGTAGATCTCCAAACAGATCAGACCTCTTGGACCTACCAATCTGTCGAGCAGAGTCGAGCTCACGACCTACTGAGTAGGGCTAAGCGACCGACATGAATAGACTGGAAGAAAGTCGAATAAAAAATGAAAAATAAGATGAGTCAAGAATTAGCGGCACTTTTTAAATTTTCATCCGACTAATTTTTTAGTCTGTACAGCATACCTAACATAAAATTTATTCTTTAGAATTAAAAAAGAAAGAAAAAAAAAAGAGACGATTTTTTTTTATCAAGTACGAGTAAATCTAATATAAAATTATTCTTTAAAAATATTATTTGATTTTAATAATTTTTTATTAAATTGAATTTGAATTAATACGATCTATTTCTAACATGTCACCTTTCCTGTCTAGCTGTCTACTTGTCAGGGGGAAAAGTCGGACCGTGTTACACGCGGTTCAGCCAATCAAGGAGACGGGATCGTTCGGGATTTCTGATGCCGCGAATCGTGCACCTACACGTGTCTTGTTATTCTCAACGAGAGTCCCACTGACTGTAAACTATTCCACTCGTTTAAAAGTTAAATCTACTCATATTCGTACCCGTCTTTACATGAGAACCGACAGAAGGTCCCATATTGCCACGTCTCTGTCCTTCCAATCTCGCCGCCACCGGTGAGCCGTTGGGTAGACAAGGTGTTGCCCTATTTTCTCCCATCACGGCTCTCTCTCTCTCTAGAAAGCACGATCAAAAGGCAGGGAAAGGGTAGAGGGCAAGGATTGGGAGAAAGAATCGCTAGGGCGTCTCGCTTCCTTTGCGTTGAAGGGTACGCCTTTCCTCCGCTTTCGTTTCTCTTCATCACGCGCTGTTGATTGTTCTTCTAAGATCATGTTGTTGGTTCTCGATTCGAAAAGTTTCATCTTATACGGAAGCGGAAGAATTTTGTGGTCCATTCCTGCCGAATGTTTGGTTCGGCGTCTGGCTTGTGATTTTAGGTTTAGGTTGTCTTCGAAACGGTTTGCTCTTCTAAGATCATGTTGTTGGTTGTTGATCGAAAAGTTTCATCTTTTGCGGGTTAGGAAGAATTTTGTTGTCTATTCCTGCCGAATATTTGGTTCGGCGTCTAGCTTGTGTTTTTAGGGTTAGGTTATCTTCGAATCGGTTTGCTCTTCTTGGATCATGTTGTCGATTCGAAAAGTTTCATCTTTTACGGAAAAGGAAGGATTTTGTTGTCCATTTCTGCCGAATATTTGGTACTGTGTCTATCTTGTGTTTTTAGGGTTAGGTTGTTGAATATTTATTTCTCTGTCTTGTGGCGTCTGGTTTTGTCATCCTCTGATCGTGCCTAAAGCCATATTTTTCATACAAAATCCTTATTCTTTGTTGCTTTTGAATCTTGATCGTGTATTTGTTGTGTGAGTTGGGATTTTAATGCCGATCTGGTGTCCGAAATTCGATAGAGGAAGATTTCTGTGATCCAGATCTAGCAACATGTCTCCTGTGGAATGCTCGCGCGAGGACAATGTATACTTGGCGAAACTGGCAGAGCAGGCAGAGCGGTACGAGGAGATGGTGGAATACATGGAAAAGGTGGTGAAGACAATCAACACGGAGGAGCTTACTGTGGAGGAGCGCAACCTCCTCTCAGTAGCTTATAAGAACGTGATTGGGGCTAGACGTGCATCCTGGCGCATCATCTCTTCAATTGAACAGAAAGAGGAGGGTCGTGGTAACGAGAATCATGTGACACTGATCAAGGAGTACCGCAGCAAGGTGGAGGCTGAGCTCGGCAAGATCTGCGATGGCATCCTGAAGCTGCTTGATTCCCACCTGGTCCCCTCTGCCAGTACTGCTGAATCCAAAGTGTTTTACCTCAAGATGAAGGGTGATTACCACAGGTCAGTCCAAGATATTTTGGGATAGAAAAGGATAGGTTTGTACAACATGCATGTGGGATGACGTTTTCTCCTCTATTTTTTACAATTATACTTTTGTACTGTGATGCCTAGGTACCTTGCAGAGTTCAAGACTAGTGCCGAGAGGAAGGAGGCTGCTGAGAGCACTCTGTTAGCTTACAAATCTGCACAGGTATTTGCAACATAGTTATATATTTTCAAATTGGTCCACATTTCTTTCTATCAAGATCACAACATGAAATGATAGAAAACATCAACTTTAAAGTGGGCATAATTGGTTAAAGATCAAGGTGAGAAAAGTAAGTAAAAACAAATTTTGATCATATTTAAGTTCAGGATTGCAAATTATATAGTTTATTACTCTTTTTTTTTTTCAAGACAAGAATAATTTTCTTTTGGGTGGGAGAATTTAAATTAGTTTTTTACATTTACTCTTTTTCCCAATAAATAGATTGAGATGCTTTATTAGGGGTATCACTTTTTTTGCTAACAGATAAGCCTGTAAATAGAATAAATTCAAGCTTGAATTGAGTAAACCTACAGAAATTATATGCTTGTAATTAATTAAAACTAAAATGAACACATCAAAGCTAATCACTAGAAGAAAAGAAGTCTCAGAATTGTGTTAGGTGGATAAATATAGTATTCAATACGAATTAGATATTGAAGGTGATACCATTAGAAAGAGTGGTAGTGGAGTGGGGCTTTAATTGTTGTGTATTCCTAGAGTAAGAAAAATTTATAATAGTATGGTCTGACAACTTATGACTTGGAGTGTTGGGAAACTAGGAAACATAAATTAGCATAACAATGAGAATGCTAAGATGGATGGGTAAGGTTATCA
This sequence comes from Zingiber officinale, assembly GCF_018446385.1. Taxonomy (NCBI): domain Eukaryota; kingdom Viridiplantae; phylum Streptophyta; class Magnoliopsida; order Zingiberales; family Zingiberaceae; genus Zingiber; species Zingiber officinale. The sequence continues at coordinate 163,588,535 of NC_055988.1, forward strand.
AAGAAGATAAAAAAAAAATTACTATTCAGGAGAAATTTAGTGTAGCTCCAATACATGATATGAGAGAGTTGTGTTTGTTTGTCCATGTTTAAAGATGGAGAATAGTTTTTATACTTTGACAAGTTAATTGTTTGGAGCTGAAGGTGTGGGTAGCAGGAGATCAAAAAATGCGACTGACATAACTAAAAGTATATAAACGATCTATATTTTGTCAGGGATGTAGCCTTTTCTTTTAAACGTGATATAAGAGATAGATTTTCTCAGTTATATAGCCTTCTTAGAGCTCAATGGAGAATAAAATCCATATTAGCCAACCCAAAATAGTTGGGACTAATGCTGCTTGTTGTTGATGATGTTGTGTATCCTACCCTACATACATAAATCTTAGCGTGATTGTTATATCATTGGAGCTTAGGATTAATATGGCTTGTTGATGTTGTTTTGCCTATCCCACCTCCATAAAACTAAGGGTGGCCTTTTAGTACATGGAAAGATTTTTTTTTTCAAGCTGGATTATCAGGAATTTGTCAAGGAAACAATTGGCCGGGCTGCACATGAAAGATCAAACAATAACCTGGCTTAGGCTGTGTGCCTTGAAATAACTTCAGATTTTTAAAATGCCTTTTTCTTATGGTGTGATACCTATTTGATGGGCATAATAATAATTATCGACATAATTGTCTTTCTTGAAAAAATATATCTATATCTATATCTATATTGTGCCTAAACCATTAGGCACATAAACATTACTTGCACGATAAATGCTAAAAAAATTGATCAGATTAAAACAGCTTCCTTCACAACCAGGCTGCTAATGGGCTTTGGATGGCATTATTTAATTGTCTTGGATATTTTCTTTGACAATTTGACAATTAGAAACTTATTAACAGGATATTGCTTTAGCTGATCTTGCTCCAACTCATCCTATAAGGCTTGGGCTGGCACTTAACTTCTCTGTGTTCTACTATGAGATTCTTAATTCGCCAGATCGTGCTTGCAGCCTCGCCAAGCAGGTTTGTCTATATCCTCTCCCCTTCATATCTTTTCTTGTTTCTGCTTTGTCATTGGGTTGATATCTTACAACCATAATATTATATCTGTTATTAATTCTGTTTATTATATTAAAGTTCACATCAAGTGATTCTTTTGAGACACCGGTTAGAAAACAAGATTGGCTTGCAACTAATGGCCAGTGCAATATTCTATTAAAATTAATATTGTGTCCATTCTTTCATCATTACATATTCATATTTGTTGAAGTATATCCAAAGTCAATATTCCTTGTTCCATTAATTATGCAGCATATGTGATAGTTAACCTATTTTAATTATTTGTCTTAATTATGGAAGAGCTCTGTACCATGTGGATAGCCCTGGTCTGTGGAACCATTACCAGTATTGGGTTTAGTCCAACAAATCTATACTCATGGATTTGGTCCAGTAAATATTGACTCATGGGTGGCGCAAGCTATTCTATTCTGGTTTATGGTTTCTCTTGACTATGTACCTATATCCATCACTTTAGGAATTGGGTTCAAGCTTTACCCAACCCCTTTTACTTTTGATGTATACGAAGGAATGTGGTTCACTTGACAAATTCCTACCTCTATATCTATTTCTGAGATGTTTGGATAAACTACAGTATCGAATTTTACTTGATTGGTTTGATCCGTGGGATTTGTCAGATTGGATTTGGAGGATGAACAAATAATTTCATGTTAAAGATTAAAAAGATGAGAAAAACTAAATACTTTTTTTAAAAAATAATTATTAGTTTTGCTGTTGTATTAAATTGTACATACTATCAATAACTTGATTTTATTTTATAATGTGTATTTATTAAAATTAATGAATATTATATAATTCCATCACATTAACATATGCTGATAATAACTATGAGATTATAATTATTATATTTCTATCATGTATGTATAATCACTAAAATACTAAAAATGTAGTTAAAAAGCTAATATCAGATTAATATTGTTTGTAAATATTGCATATGTAAACTGATGACGCAATTATGTATAATATCATAATACAGATTTAATAGAGTTCAAATAATATCATATATTTAATATATAATTAATATATTCAATTTTCTGAGAAGTTTGATGCTTCTATTCAAGCCTCTGAGAAACTTTCGGCTCCTGCTTCTGACTACTTGTTTGCTGATTCTTTAGCTTCATAATTGGTCCCAATCTCCACCGACTTATCACCAAAACTCTCCGCCAAAAGCTTTTTGTCGAGCCTCAACATGCATCTCACTTTTAGTTTCTTGTTGCAAATGTTGTTTCTTGTATTCTGCCAGTAACTAGTGTCCGTCCAAGGTTATGATGGCTAGTTGCTTGAGATAGTGGAAGGGTAGTGTTTCTTTAGTTTGTCATTGTTCCAAATTCAAATATTCAAACAATGAAATGGATATGGTTTTGGATCTCAACCTATGTAATTCAAATTTTAGAGACTACATGAAAAGTCAGCTTAGGAACGATTTGAGTCCAATTATTACGATTTCCAACTCTACGTAACCTTTTCTGTTGGTGTCCTTTTCAGGCATTTGACGAGGCTATCTCTGAACTGGATACATTGGGCGAAGAATCGTACAAGGACAGTACCTTGATCATGCAACTTATACGAGACAACTTGACACTGTGGACCTCTGACATTACGGTTAGCCTGACAAATTTTATGAATTGCATTAACAGTTAGGTTGTCGATATTCTCTCCTAACAAGCCTTTTGTTGGACAGGAGGATGGAGCTGATGAGATCAAGGAAGCCTCAAAGAAAGAATCTGGAGAGGGACAGTGATCTCAACTTAGTTCGTAGTTTACGCGGATATAAAAATCCATTGTTTCAAGTAGGTGTAGTTACTATCTAGTAAGTTTCATCTGCGTGTGGACATACCTAGACAACTAGTATTGCCTAAAGATCGAATTCACATTTGTCGTAAGTTTTCCCCATTGCCGTACCACCCCGCTTGTGATGGAAAACTCAGTGTCTCATTCTGATTTAAGGTGGATGTGGATTGGGTAAATCATGTTCTTCTTGTAATGGTTCACAAGAAGGAATAGAATTGCATTACGAGTTGAATTGCTATTTGCAAACCTCATTCCTCCTGGCCCTTGTAGCTTCCTTGCATGTTTCATGATTTGTTGCTCTATTTTTTGGGAGTTGATGTAAGATTTAGATCATTCCAATTGTTAATCAAAGTTGGAGCTAACTTGAATTTGATCATGATGCTAAAATTTCTAAGGAGAATAAGCAGTTCAACAATTGTATTGCGCTAAAGAAAATCCTCAAGTTAATTAAATAACCTTCCTTGTTGTGTAGCCCGCAAAGTTTGTTAGAATTAAATGTAAAGGTATATATTATTGGTGCAAAAATAGAATATATAGGATTATAAATGAATTAAACGTGATCAAGTTTGAGTTTTATTTTTTATTTTTTAGATGATCAATATTAAATAAATAATCTTGAATATATATATATATATGTTAAAGTCATGAATAGATATTAGAGGTGACGCTATGTCAAGATTTATCGTATTTTTTAAATTTATTTGATGAACGGAATGTGAGGTCAGATCGATAACTATTAGTAATTTAAATATTAGGTATAAAAAAAAATGAATAGATGTTAGATATTGTGAACTGTTTATGAATAATACTCAGGAATAAAATTTATGAATAATATCCAACAATAACTAAGTTTTGAAATGCAAAAGTTAAAATTAATCAGACAAAATTTGAATTGAAAGTTTAACGAATAAAGTTTTAATTATGTTTTAACCAAATAATAATTTCAATGACTTATATTTTAGATTTGACTTGACTTAATTCGATTATCTTATCAAATAAATTTGAACATCTTAAAATTTGAATCGATTTGACTCATCTATCGATCTAAGGATAAGCAAATCATTGAACATGCACTCGATATGCCATGTCACTAAAAAAAGTCTTAATATGCTAAATGTTTTTTTTAATGAGAAGAAGAAAAGAAAACTTCATGTGGCAACAAAAGGCGATTCCTTCGCTCCTAGCACCTCTATCAATTCGTCTATAAATTAACACGGATGAAATAAATTATGGGTGGTTAAGAAACGAAAATTTCATGTGGCAAAAGATGATTCACTCGCCCCCAGCGCCCCGTCAACCCGTCTCTAGGCCAACACGGAGGAGGTAAATCACGGGTGACTACTAGCCATTAGTGCAAATGTCAAGACATAAGGAAGGTTATGCTCGGTCACGCCAAGTTTCGACCCCAAAATCTCATATAATAATACCTCATGTCTTAATCATCACACCGTCCCGAGGGACAAGAAGCGAAAACTTCATGCACACTATAAAAATAAACATATATCCCTTGATTAAAGGCCGACAAGGAATAACCCTAAGGCTCATGTCTTCATGTAGCTAGGGGCATGTAGCCTTTACTTAAAGTTAACATTCTCTCTTGTTAATGAAATTCTAATCTAATCTACATGTCTAATGATAGCTGACACCTTTTGTTTTGTGTTTCTTTTAGTATGTAATAAGAAACATTTTTTTTTGGGATAATTTTGTAAAGTAGTTGATTTGATTAAATAAAAATGGTGATTCTTGCAGTGAAATTAATTAATTAAGTGGTAATGAGTGCAGTTAATTGCCTTTTTTCATAAATTATTTTTTAAATGAATAGAAAATTAGATGGCATAAAAACGAAGACGAAAATACTATTAATTAAGATTTCAAATTATATTAGTTAATGCAATTTTGTGTGCTATGATTGGAATGAGGAGTTATTTCAAAATCCTAAAAATTTTCGTCTTTATCTATCTTCCTTCCTTCCTTCCTTCAGATTAGATAATCTAGGTGTTTAACTTTACGTGGCTAATCTGGATGCAAAGAGTTTTCCCTCCTAGATCACTTATCGAGTAAATTTAAAAACATGTAATAGAAGGTGATTCATTCATCTTCGGTATCTCTATTAATTTGTTTCTAGGTTAATATGGAGGAGGTGAATTACGGGTAGCTATTAACCATAAACTATTAGTACAAATGACCAAGGCATAGGAGAGGACATGCTCGAACATGTCAAATTTTGATCCTAATATTTCATATGATAACATCCTATGTCTCAACCATCGTACCACCAAAAAAAAAACTATGTAAGTTAAAAAACATACACACTCAAAAGTTAGTCGACTTCTAAAATATTCAGCCCATTTAATATTCAAATCTTGAATTCCTTATTGTTCCTTACCACTACATCACACCCAGGAGGACCAAGCATCACACTTGATTATCTTCTTTCATTCCATTAATTGAGCACCTTTGCATTTAATATTACTTCTTATCTTTATGGATTTACGTAGTTAGTATCTACATGAGTATATACTCTAATAAGTCTTGATACCAATTATCAATAAATACAAAATATCTCGTTGGATATCTAACCTCTCTCATACAAAGGGTTGTTGTGCTAGAGTAAAATACCCCTTATGATTGGCGATATTGAGCTGCTTGAGATGAACAATATCACCTTTTGCTTTAATATTACTCTCTTCTCTCTTTCCTGTTGGTGCAATTGTCCTTGGATCCAGGTTGAGCAGTTTGACTAAACTCAAGTTGGCTCGAGCTTGAGTTTCGATGTTTGGCAACATGTGAGAGAAAAGTCAAGTTGATCAAGGGAGAATCAGATACTTGTTTAGAAAAATCTTAACTAGAGGTCAGGTAACGAGAAGTCCTAATTAGAGGTTAGGTAACGAAAAAATCTTAGTGAGTAAAGTTAAGTAGTGGAAGTCCTAATTGAAGGTTAGACAATAGAAAAGCATAATCAGTGAAGCTAGGCAGTGGAAGTCTTAACGGGGCTAGGCAAGGAAAAAGTCTAAGTGAGTCAAAGGTTAATCGAAAACTTGGTGAAAAAGCCTTGGTAGGTGAAGGATGGTCGGATGCAGGCCTTATGTCAATCAATTAGGGCAATTGATTAAAAGTGTTTTTGCATGAAAATAGAAGACTTTGGAATCGATTAGAGCAACTGATTTGGACTTCATCAATTGATTATAGTAATTGATTAAAGCTTGTTTACAAGAGCACAATAGGTGCTTGAATCGATTAAGAGATTCTCGAAGAAAGCTTCTAAATCAATTGGGTAATCGACTAATCGATTGATATGACTCACCAATCGATTAGTCAGGTGAAAATAGTCATTCTGTAGGCTTTGAAGGTTAAACTGACGTGACAATCGATTGGGGGCAAGCCTAATCAATTAGGAGGCGTCGAAACTGTTGGTGCGGGTAGCATTAACGGTCTAACCTAGGTTTTGATGAATGACAAATAGGTTAAGTTAGTTGTGTTGTTGTCTGACACTTTGATCAAGTGTGCAGGAAAAGTCCAGACAGGTCGACGGGCTGACCGGATGTCTGGCACGAAGTCCAGCTAGGTCGATGGGCTGACCGGATAGCTGGCAAGAAGTCCAAGCGGGTCGAGGGGCTGACCGGACGCTTGGCGAGAAGTCCAGCTAGGTCGACGGGCTGACCGGATAGCTGGCGAGAAGTCCAAGCGGGTCGACGGGCTGACCGGACGCTTGGCGAGAAGTCCAGCTAGGTCGACGGGCTGACCGGATAGCTGGCGAGAAGTCCAGACGGGTCGAAGGGCTGACCGGACGTCTGGCAGGTAAGTAAGGTAAGTCACTGGAGGGGAGTGACTGCGAGGACGCGTTCCCGGGAAGGGAACATTAGGCGTCGATCCGGCTTAGATCCATTTCGGATATCTAAGTCGAGATCGTGACTAGATTCCGGTCTCGGAAAGACGGAATCTAAGTCATACTTTGCTTATCTATAAAACTGTGCTAACAATCTTTGCTGCAGGGTACATTTGCCTCGGACTAACCTTTTCTTGCAGGAGAAGGACTTTCTGGAGAAGAGGGGTCCGGGCGCCCGGAGGGGATCCGGGCGCCCGGAGGTCCGGGCGCCCGGGAGGCAAGTTTTATCCTGATTGTGCGTCGCCACGTGGAGCTCACTGGTTGGACCTGCCACGTCTCACCAGGGTGCCTGGAAGGGATCCGGGGCGCCCTGAGCTTCATATAAAAGAAGGGGCAAGAGTGGAGCTTAATATCAACTAAGAATCCAAGATCTGCTGCTCTGTGCTCTTGCGACGCTACGAAAAGCTCTCCGACTCAGTGCTGGTTTTGTTTCAATTCTATTGTCGGTATTTTCTTTATTTGTCAATTCTTGTACTTAACTCTGTAATATTCGAATTGATAGTGATTGTCCAACGAAAGTGGTCAAGGACCACGGGCCTTCGAGTAGGAGTCGTCACAGGCTCCGAACGAAGTAAAAAATAACTGTGTTCGTTTACCTTTCCGCTGCGTTTAAACTCTTGTTTTTTCGAATCGATATTCACCCCCCCTCTATCGAATCTAACGGTCCTACAAGTGGTATCAGAGCAGGTACCGCTCTGATTTGGTGCAACCACCAATCAGGCAAAGGGGGGACTTTTTGAAAGAAAAATTAAATATCGTTTGTCTTTAAAATAAAACCTTACGCCTTTCGTTTTTTCCCTCCAAAACTGTTTTTGAAAAATACATCGTCATCTTTTCACTATTATTTAGTATCGACAAAATATTACATTTTCAAAAATTTGAGATAATATTTTTTATTAATATTTTAATAATATTTTATTATTTTTTTAAAAAAAAATTAGTGAAATATTATTTTTTCCAGCACTGCTAATCCAAGACCAAGTCTTGGGATTTTGTCTTTGTTTCATTGTGTGCAAGAACAATGTCTTTTCAAGAAGGATGGAACCCCAATGAACCACCACCGTACGATGAAGATTTCAACTACTAGAGGCGAAGAATGGAATGCTTCTTAGGAAGCGTAGATATCGATTATATGCTAATATTGAAAAAACCTTCTCAGAACTCGGAACTGAATAAAAACGTAAGTAAAATTATTTGTAATATTTTACCTAACAATATCATATGCAGACTAGAAAAATACAAGAATGCATATGAGTTGTGGACCCAGTTGATCAAGCTTCACGAGACGCCAATGGAGCTAGAAGATCAAGTTAAAGTCGAATCCGGACTCGAGTCAGATCCAACGGAGAAGCCTGCTGAATTAGGGGTTGCGCTCAAGGTTAGTAATATTTACCAAAACACCCTTGCTAGTAGTAGTTTAAAATATGTGCATGTTAATTTGGATATATCTGAAAGTATATGTGAAAATAGTGTACATGACAATACTTGCGAAAATACCCCTAGGATATTTTCTGATAAAACAAATATAATTAATTCAGAAAATACAGAAAATACCCCTAGGATATTTTCTGATAAAACAAATATAATTAATTTAGAAAATACAGAAAATCTGAAAATAATTAATAAATCTAAAAATTCAAATTTAAACCTAAACAAATTTGAAAATTCAAACAAAAAGGATGACAAGGTCAATATCAATCTAGACACAATTAATAAATTGTTTAATAATCTAGACAATATCAATCTAGAAAATTCTATCCAAACCCAAGATAATTTAATTAACAAAAAATTAAATTTTAATGATAAGACTTATTTAATAAATTCCACTAATTATATCAACTTAAAAGGTAAAGAAAATATAAGGATAAAATCAAACACTTTGATAAAATCAAAACGGAAGTTAACAAACTTAAAATTAAATGTTAAAGATAACATATTAAACAAAAATAATCTAGAAAATTCAAAATTAACAATTAATAAAAAGTTAAAAGATAAACCCTTAAAGAAATATAATTCAAACAATTTAATTAACTCAAAATTAAATAAAAACCTAAACTTTAAAAATAAGCTACTAAAGAAAGATAAGTCAATTAACCCAATAAAATTAAAATTGAAAGAAAATTTAAATATTAAATATACTCTTTTAAAGAAAGATAATTTGACCAATTTAATTAATTCAAAATTAAAAACTTAAATTTAAATTACAAATTAAACATTAAAACTTAACTAAAACTAACTCTAATTATACAAGAAATCTTAAAAATAAAAATCAACATTTTAGGGGGAGGCTCCAGAATAGCTGGCACCTCCAAAAATAATTTACCCGACAGGGTAACCGAAACAAACTTACCCGGTAGGGTACCCAAAAACCAACCTACCTGGCAGGGTAGTTAGGAATAGAATAAACAGGGACAAAAGTTTAACTTGACAAGTAGTACTGGTGAAGTTTTGGATGATAGTACGTTGGGGAAGCTTGGGCATCGCATGTCTAGAAAGATATGACTTCGATCTGGTGCATTTGGCCAAGTGGAACTGACCGAAGCTACCCCTTACGGATCCTAACTAGGTAGACCAAGGTTTGGTACTAAGCTCCGTGGATAGGACTATTCGGAAAACCTCGAAGGGTTGGTTACTTCTAATGATGTCCAGGTGACTCACCAAGCTCAGAAGTTTATCCGAAGAATGCCTATTTGTTGAGACCAAAGCTAAACCTGAATCTAACATAAGTTAAACCAAACTCTATAATTAAATCTAATTCATCTCACAAAATTATAGGATTCCCTGATTGATAATCTAGATCGGGTGAGATGAATAAGGATTAAATTAAATAATTTTCAAATTAAAATTAATTTTCAAATTTCAAATTAAATTAAAATTAATTAAAATTAAATTTCAAATTTCAAATTAAATTAAAATTAATTTTCAAATTTCAAATTAAATTAAATTTAATTAAAATTAAATTTCAAATTTCAAATTCAAATTATAATAACTTTAAAAACCATTTTAAAAATTCTTTAAAAACTATTTTAAAAATTCTTTAAAAACTATATTTAAAAATTATTTTCAAAATTCTTTAAAAACTATTTTAAAAAATTCTTTAAAAACTATTTTAAAAAATTCTTTAAAATCTATTTTAAAAATTCTTTAAAAAAAAACTATTTTAAAAATTCTTTAAAAAATATTTTAAAAATTCTTTAAAAAACTATTTTAAAAAATTCTTTAAAAACTATTTTAAAAAATTCTTTAAAATCTATTTTAAAAATTCTTTAAAAAAAAAAACTATTTTAAAAATTCTTTAAAAACTATTTTAAAAATTCTATAAAATCTATTTTAAAAATTCTTTAAAAAAAACTATTTTAAAAATTCTTTAAAAACTATATTTAAAAATCATTTTAAAAATTCTTTAAAAACTATTTTTAAAAAATTCTTTAAAAACTATTTTAAAAATTCTTTAAAAACTATTTTAAAAATTCTTTAAAATCTATTTTAAAAATTCTTTAAAAACTATTTTAAAAATTCTTTAAAAACTATATTTAAAAATTATTTTCAAAATTCTTTAAAATCTATTTTAAAAATTCTTTAAAAACTATTTTAAAAATTCTTTAAAATCATTTTAAAAATTCTTTAACAACTATTTTAAAAATTCTTTAAAATCTATTTTAAAAATTCTGTAAAAACTATTTTAAAAATTCTTTAAAATCTATTTTAAAAATTCTTTAAAAACTATTTTAAAAATTCTTTAAAAACTATTTTTAAAAATTCTTTAAAAAACTATTTTAAAAAATTCTTTAAAAACTATTTTAAAAATTCTTTAAAATCTATTTTAAAAATTCTTTAAAAAACAATTTTAAAAATTCTTTAAAAACTATTTTAAAAATTATTTAAAATCTATTTTAAAAATTCTTTAAAAACTATATTTAAAAATTATTTTCAAAATTCTTTAAAATCTATTTTAAAAATTCTTTAAAAACTATTTTAAAAATTCTTTAAAATCTATTTTAAAAATTCTTTAAAAACTATTTTAAAAATTCTTTAAAAAACTATTTTAAAAATTATTATTTTAAAACTATTTTAAAAATTCTTTAAAAACTATTTTAAAATTCTTTAAAAATTTTAAAAACAATTTTAAAAATTCTTTAAAAACTATTTTTAAAATTCTTTAAAACTATTTTAAAAATTCTTTAAAAACTATTTTTAAAATTCTTTAAAACTATTTTTAAAATTCTTTAAGAATTATTTGAAAAATTCTTTAAAAACTATTTGTAAAATTCTTTAAAAACTATTTTTGAAATTCTTTAAAAACTATTTTTAAATTTCTTTAAAAACTATTTTTAAAATTCTTTAAAAACTATTTTTAAAATTCTTTAAAAACTTTTAAAAATTCTTTAAAACTCTTTAAAAAAATCCTTTTAAAAATTATTTTAAAACATTTTAAAAATTATTTTAAAAACTCTTTTAAAAATCATTTTAAACTTTAAAAAATTATTTTAAAAATTATTTTAAAACATTTTAAAAACTATTTTAAAAATCATTTTAAACTTTAAAAAATTCTTTTAAAAAAATTATTTTAAAACATTTTAAAAATTATTTTAAAAACTCTTTTAAAAAATCATTTAAAAAAAAAAACTTTAAAAATTCTTTTAAAAAATTCTTTTAAAACCTTTTAAAAATTATTGTTATTTTAAAAATTATTTTAACTTAAAAATTATTTAAAAAAAAAAATTTAAAAATCATTTAAAAAATATTTTAAAAATCATTTTAAAACTATCTAAAAATTTTGTATCATTTTGAATGAAATTTTGTTAACTTAAAAATAGTAATAATAAATTATTTCTATAGATTATTTTCACTTTAAAAATTATTATTTTGACTTTAAACTCATTTTTAATCTTAAACATCATTTTAACCTTAAAATTAATTTTTAATTTGACTTAACTAAAAATTAAATCTTAAATTAAAACTTAATATTGAAATTAAAATTAAAATTAAAATTTTTAACTTAGAACTTGAAATTTAATTTAAACTTAAATTAACCACTAATATTAATTTAAATCTAAAATCAAAACTGAATCAAACATATGTTAATTGACATAAAACATATTATAAAAATCATTTTAAATTCCTTTTAAATGCTGTTTTAGTAATCCCTTTAAATTTTTTTTTAATAATCATAATTATAACTAACACTTTCATTGACCAGCTCAATCAAGTAATATGAAATTTAAATTATTTCACTAAGTATTAAATTATTAAATCAAGTGAAAACTAATCAATAAATTATTGATAATGGTTAACTGTTATTGAATTAATAAAATCTTATCTTATTTAACCTTAAACTAAAGTTAAGCACCTGAATCTAAAATTAATTAATAATTGATTAATCAAATTCAAATAAACAGTTATACCAAGGATACAGAGATAATAATATATGTATTACTAAATTAGACAAATGTGTTAGGGCTTTGAAATTTAACACAACCAAACCTTAGTATTAAAGGGAAGATATTAAATTAAGGGGAGTAACCAATTCAGGGGGAGGTTCAATTTCTTTTAAATCCCCTATAAAGATTAATAAATAAGGAGGATTAATAAATTAAAGGAATATCAAATTAAAGGAATATCAAATTCAAGGGGAAGTTTATTTTTTAATTATCTCCTTAAGCGTTATTTTTTTTAATCTTCTCTTTAAAATCTCTCTAGAAAATTCTACCTCATTTAAAAAATAATAATAATAATAATACTTTGAATATTTTTAGCAAATATTTTCAAACTTTTAAGTATCAAGTTCAGGGGGAGAAATTAATTAAAATTTTGTGTGTTTGAAAAATACTTTTTTACATCTATTTTAAAACTAACTTATTTTTAAAACACCAGTTTTCAAAAAGTTAAATTTAACTAAGTTTAATCCCACCTAATTTTCAAACCTGATTTGAAAAATTAACTATTTCCAAAATTAGCCTTAAAAATTAATTTTGGCAAAAATTTTATTTCTTGAAAAGTTTAATTTTTGCTTTGTTTGAAAAATCGAAGTTGAAAAATTTACCTTTTTGAAAATTAAATGTTACTTAAACATAAAAAGTAAATTTGAAAAACCTGTCTTGAAAATTTCTACACGCTTGAAAAGTTAAACTTGATTAACTTTAACTTTTCAAAACTCAACTTGTCTATTGAAATTTTGAAATTAATTTAAGTCAACTTGACTATTTTTTAACTTGGTGTTAAAAATTGCACTTTTATCTTTCAAATTTAGAACCAAACTTAGTTATCTTTCAAAATTTGATTACCTGTTACAGTAAGTCTTCACTATGATTAGTTACCTTTGTTCATTTTTTGATGAATGTCAAAGGGGGAGGAGGGTTAGGTGGTTAAGTTAGCTAAACCAATTTGAAAATACAAACTAACAAACTTTAAAACCACATAAATGCATGTTGTTTCTTGCATATGTTTTCACTAACTTAACCAGGTTGTCATTCTATCAAAAAGGGGGAGATTGTTGGTGCGGGTAGCACTAACGGTCTAACCCAAGTTTTGATGAATGACAAATAGGTTAAGTTAGTTGTGTTGTTGTCTGACACTTTGATCAAGTGTGCAGGAAAAGTCCAGACAGGTCGACGGGCTGACCGGATGTCTGGCACGAAGTCCAGCTAGGTCGATGGGCTGACCGGATAGCTGGCAAGAAGTCCAAGCGGGTCGACGGGCTGACCGGACGCTTGGCGAGAAGTCCAGCTAGGTCGACGGGCTGACCGGATAGCTGGCGAGAAGTCCAAGCGGGTCGACGGGCTGACCGGACGCTTGGCGAGAAGTCCAGCTAGGTCGACGGGCTGACCGGATAGCTGGCGAGAAGGCCAAGCGGGGCGACGGGCTGACCGGACGCTTGGGTAAGTCACTGGAGGGGAGTGACTGCGAGGACGCGTTCCCGGGAAGGGAACATTAGGCGTCGATCCGGCTTAGATCCATTTCGGATATCTAAGTCGAGATCGTGACTAGATTCCGGTCTCGGAAAGACGGAATCTAAGTCATACTTTGCTTATCTATAAAACTGTGCTAACAATCTTTGCTGCAGGGTACATTTGCCTCGGACTAACCTTTTCTTGCAGGAGAAGGACTTTCTGGAGAAGAGGGGTCCGGGCGCCCGGAGGGGATCCGGGCGCCCGGAGGTCCGGGCGCCCGGAAGGGATCCGGGCGCCCGGGAGGCAAGTTTTATCCTGATTGTGCGTCGCCACGTGGAGCTCACTGGTTGGACCTGCCACGTCTCACCAGGGCGCCTGGAAGGGATCCGGGGCGCCCTGAGCTTCATATAAAAGAAGGGGCAAGAGTGGAGCTTAATATCAACTAAGAATCCAAGATCTGCTGCTCTGTGCTCTTGCGACGCTACGAAAAGCTCTCCGACTCAGTGCTGGTTTTGTTTCAATTCTATTGTCGGTATTTTCTTTATCTGTCAATTCTTGTACTTAACTCTGTAATATTCGAATTGATAGTGATTGCCCAACGAAAGTGGTCAAGGACCACGGGCCTTCGAGTAGGAGTCGTCACAGGCTCCGAACGAAGTAAAAAACAACTGTGTTCGTTTACCTTTCCGCTGCGTTTAAACTCTTGTTTTTTCGAATCGATATTCACCCCCCCCCCCTCTATCGAATCTAACGGTCCTACAGAAACAACCCTAGAAAAGGGGTTTAACGAGATTTGAAGCACAGTTGTGTTACTCAATCTGCCGGAGATATTTGGAACTTTAGTTGAATTTAAATATACCAAATTTAAATTCTACTTATATGTTGAAATGACCTGAACTGGTAATCTCAGGCTGCCAGCAGGGGCTGGTGTCTGCCAAGTGTCGAACGCAAGCTTCACAGTGGCTGACTGGGCAAGTTAGCTGAGCGAGAGGCCGACCGGGTGAGTTTACCAAGTGAGAGGTTGACCGGGCGAATTTACTGAGCGAGTAGATGACCGATCGAGTTGGGTCAGCCGGGCAAAGAGGCCGAGCGAGCTCTTGACCCAAGTCAGATCGGGAAGAATAGCCGACCGAGCGAGCTACCTGTTGAGCAAATTGACCGTCGACCGAATTAGCTGTCGACCGAGCGAAATAGCTGTCGACTGAGCAAATTAGTTACCGACCGCGCGAAATAGCATCGACCGAATGAATTAGCTGCCGAGCGAATCAAAGTCTTCTGCCGAGCGAGTTGTTGCCAAGCGAGTCGAAGGCTTCTGTCGAGCGAGTTGCTGCCGAGTGACCGGGCGGGCGAACAGCAGAGCAAAACGATCGACCGAGCGAAGCCTAGAAAGCGGCCAGACGAGTGAACTGAGTGAACCGAGGCCTGCGACAAACGCAATTTCTTTGAAATAGATTTGCCCTACCTCCGACTGTGTTTCGAGGCTTTCTTGGGTGGTATGTTTCCTATGATACAATGGTAAATCGTGATTCCTACTAAGCACTGATGGTCATGGTCAACTGAGAGGTGCCCGACTATTATCACGGGCACTCCACCGAGCAAGAAATGCACGATAGAGGAGAAGGGGAACATAGGTGGAGATTCAGCCTTTCATGTGTGTAACTTTTTATCTGTAGTCGTAACCTCCTTATATAAGAGCTAAAGACCAAAGGGGCAGTGTTAATGATCATTATTCGCCAATTGTGAAATGGGCAGTGTTAATGATTGTTCAATAATCACTATTCTACAGTTGTGAAGCAAAATCTTGGTTGTCCGGACCCTGAATTTGCACCCCTTACGCACCCATGCATGAGAGAGAGCCTCTTTCCATGCATTTGTTCACATTCTCAATGCATGTAAATTAATATAAACTAACCAACATACTTTGAAGCTCCCAACGTGGGACTAAAGTCTCATTCACAATGGAGCTCTATGCCTCTTCCACCTCTTCTCTATTCACATATATCCAACAAGTTGTTCACTCCAGTTCTTGGAGATTCTGAGGCAAAGTGTCGCTACATTTCCAAGTCAACAAGAGGCATTTCCGAGCAACAAGAGATCAAGCAAGCAAGATTTTCATTGTATTATGTATTTACTTTTTTTTTTTTATTCTTGTTTTGAGGTTATCTCTCCTCTAAAAAGTTTCCAAAAAGTTTCCAAGAAAAAGAATTTCATAGTGGATAAGATCATGAGAACCGCATCCTTGGATTACATGATTAGTCATCTTAAAGAGGTGGAGATTAAATAGAAATGAAGATGTTAATATTGTTTCAAATTTTCTATTGCAAACCAAATTTAAAAAAGTGGTCAAAACGATTCACCCTATCCCCTTAGCTCTCTAACTATCCTAACTGGTAAAAATCTTACGAGTCATGATTTGTCAACTAGGTTGACTATTTTTCTATAGCTCGATTGCCTCACCATGATGATGACAAGAATCAATTGCAATGAGAGCATAAATTAAATATACACAAATCCTTATACCTATACATTAACTTTATAGTTATAAAATACAAGTCCAACAAATCACCAACCAAGTCATAAAGAGAGTTTGATCACCAAAGTTGTCAAATTCTTCTGTCGATAGTAATCCATATTGTAAAGGAATCATCAATATTATTAAAATGCAAGCTAGCATAATGATTCAAATTTGATTTATTACTATATTAAGTAATATATTTGAATAAAAGGTGAAATGTATTATCCATAGCTCCCCATGATTGCCCTTACATCATTAGGAAGGAGTAAATCAGGAAATCAAAACTAAAGGTAATTTCTTGATCGTGGCCGAAATTCAACCCTTGTTCAATTTTATAAATTACCAATTTGACTATATCCTAAAGAGACTATAGTAATATAAGTATTTCAATTCATTGTTTCCACTATGATAGTCTTATTGATTGGGATATTTTATTAGCACCACCTAACATACAACAATTAAGATCGCCTTTGATGACATCAACAACTCATCGATGGAGTCGACACCTATTCAATGATGCCAATATCTCCTCAATGAGGTAGAAGTCATCTAAGATGCAAAGATAAGTTAGTAAAGAGTATGATAACCATGACATAACTATTTTAATAATTTTAAAATAGTTTAGACAAAATTAATGATTTCTATCAAGCTAAATCAATTTTAATCAAATTCGTAAAAAAAAAAATTTATTTTGTCAGAGGAATCAGTCCCACGACACGTGGAATTTTGTCAGAATATCTAATCTTTTGGTATAATAAATCCGAATCAAATTTTTTGCAATCATTAAACATTACCTAGATTAGCACCAAATCGTCACTAGATTTTGTCAAAAGTCAAACCGCAGAAACCAAAGAATCTACTTCTACAGTGGGACTGCCGCTTCGAGCACTCGATTCCTCTCTCTTTAGTTAGGAGAGACTACCACTGTTCATGGCGAAGACGCCGTGGTCGACGAAGCTCCGGAGGAAGCCGCCGTCGCAGTAGAGCAGCTCGTCCTCCTCCTCCGCCGCCATCATCGCCGCCTCCGGGCTCCACCAGTCGCCGCTGCCAAATGCGTGGTTCTGGTTTACCCCCGAGCCCACGTGGCCGTTGACAGCCGCCATATCTGCCATCTCCTTCTCGTCGCCGTTCTTCGCGAATCGGCCCCGCACCCGCGGCCGGCTGTCGGCGAGCGTCTTTCTGCACGCGTACTGGAAGGAATGCCAATTAGTCGATCGATCGGTCGGTTAAAATTGAGTAAAATTGGAATACGCACAGTGATCTTCTTTTGGAAGTTCCTCTGATTGCGTTTGCTCCTATATCGGTCGATCCTTTCTTTCCGTTCCTCGGCACTGTATCGCCGGACTCTTCCCGGATCGCCGGCTGATCCTTCCAGCGAACCGTATTGAGTCCCCTGCAATCGAAATTCATGGAAAAAGCTGCAAGGTCGGATCTTGATCGTAGTAAACGATCCAAAATGAGTTTTTTAGCAGGAAATATGGGAATTTCAGTTTCAGTAACCTGGAGGTCGCCGGTGCTGAGCACGGAGGACGGCGAGGAGGAGTACGGAGGAGGAGGAGGCTGGTCTTGGAGATCGCCTGACGTCGTATCGTGGTGGTAGTAGTAGTGGTGGTGGAGGGGAAGCGACAGGGAGCAGCCGCTCCGGTGGAGGTCTGAGTACTGGGCGGCGAAGAAGGTGGAGGAGAAGGGGAAGAGGCGGCCGTAGAGAGCTTCATGGAAGTGCTCCGGAGGAGGATCGGATGCGGATGAGATGAACGGTTGGTGGCGGAGGCCGCCGTAGGAGGAGGAGGAGAGGAACATGGCGTTCAAGTGCTTTGCGCCGAGGAGGGAGCTCGATTTATGGACTAGGAAGGAGGCGCTGCGAGGGCCCCGCTGGATTTCGGAACCACGACAGTGGTTGGTTGGCCGACGTGGGTCCCACGAAAAATGTGAATGGGTGTGGACCGCTGAGTCGGCTGACAAGTCTTTGTATCAAATATTTCATTTAGAGGGCACTCACCTCCAGTTGACATGCTGCCTCTGTGGCCCCCTCTCTTGCCCCGGGGCGGGGCTATGGTGGACCAATATGGTGTTATAGTTATCTCTCAAATTACGTTTTTAGCCTTATAATTTATATTTTTTTTAATTTTAATTTTGATATGAGTCAATTTATATTTTTTAACCCTTTAATTTGTAATATTTTTTAATTTCAATCAATTTTCTTCTACAATTAAAATTTTTCAACGGAAAATGATAAGTTGTAAATTGAATTTGAGGATTTTGATTTTTTATAACCCATGTATTTTTTATATTTCAATCATAAATTAGATATTTTCCGTTGAAAAATTTTAATTTTGGAAGAAAAAGGACTGAAATTGAAAAATATTACAAGTTACAGGACTAAAAACGTAAATTAACTCATAACAGGACTAAAATTGTAAAAGATGTAAATTATAGAATTGAAAATATAATTTTCTCCAAATATTTATTGTTCAATTCTTAGCTATGGATTATGTGTAGAATTTTTTTTAATAAGACTTAGTTATAACGAACATTGAGATTCTGATTATTTTGATAGACACAGGAAAATTTTTATGGAACGGGGTCAATCATCCTGGCTTGATGACTGTTAAAAAGCTTAGGTGAAGTCAGATCAATCGATGCTAGATCTCTTGATCCATTAAAAAATAGATCAGGAGATAGACCACTTGTAATTATGGTTGGGTCATAGTTTTGATCCTGTCACAATTGGTTGTGATCCCTCTCTAAATTCACTATTTCTCTTAAGTTATAGTTTGAGTCGGGACGGGTGGTCAGAGGCCCAATGATGGAGCCAGCCCCGACGAACTACCCGGGCTAATATTAGGATGTGTGCCACAAGTTTTGATGCCGACATTGTCAATGTCGTCACTCCGGGCTAGCCGCCGATGCCGACATCATTGCCCCCGAGCTAGTTGCACATTTTCCTTATTTTCCTCCTTTTTTCCACTATTGTTTCCTTTCTCATGTCGTTGGCTACCCGAGCTACACCTCGAGTAGCCATGAACATGGCTTCGCCACTGTAGAGGCCGCCGACAGTGGACAAGTGGTTAGGTTAGTAGGTGCTGAGCGGGGGGCGACCTCTAGCCACCCGCCCCGACCCAAATTATAATATGAGAGTTGGTGGATCCGATCATTAATTATAAGTGGTACATCTCCTGATCCACTTTTTTATGGTCTAAAGGATCCTATCTCATATCGATCATCCGGATTCGACGTTACCTATAAAGATTATTTTTTTTTCTCTTTGTTTTAAAGAAAAATAAACAAAATAAATTTTTTTTATGAAACCATGATCGATTTCCTAATCCGTAATGATTATTTAAAATATTTTATTACTTTCATAGTGTTTAAGAGGTATTTGTAGGATTCCATCCATGACTTTGGGATCGAATGAGGTGCTAATAAAATGTTTTTGAAAAATTAAATAGATTGAATCAGTGTGGAAAATTATTTGATTTTAAAAAAAAATATTTGTCATTTAACGAAAATAGATTTTTCAGTTGATTATAATCTATTATTACATCGAATATTATTAGATTAAACAAAGTGGCAGCACCCTAAACGCGAGAGACAGAGAGAGACAACGCAACCGCCTCCCAGATTCTATGGAATTGGAGTTCCACTGAAAGAAATGGGCATCGCAATACGCGCTGAAAGATTGCCCCCTGCTGCAGATTTGGTCAATAGAAGAAAGTCAACTTCCTTAAGTCGTCGTCTTGATTTGACAAAAATACTTTAGTCAGCCCATACGAAAAAAAGAGGGTTCAAACATTTTTCCCACATGACCTTCCCGCGTCCCTATCCTCGACCTGGCCCCACACGTTCTTCACCTTTCAGAAACCAATTGATCGATCGAAAAGGATTCGACCGTTGGAAAAGTGAATGAAAAATAACTGAAAAATGTTGCTCCACTCACCCTTGCACAACATGACATTGCACAAGAAAGAATTAGCAGCAGCTTCCAAGCCAATCAGAAGAGAACCCACACAGAGTCAGCAGCATCCCACTGACATTGCACAGCAGTACCTACAGCAAACAAACTTGAAGGGGCCATGGCCAACCCAACGTGATAAACTCCAGCAGCTTTTCTTCATGCCACAATTTGCAAAGCTATGTTGACTCTTCACATGCGAATGTCAAAAGCATGGTTAAGCAATCATAGAGGGAAACATATAAACAACTCACTCAGACATGAAAAGACTTAACTGATTGAGTTCAAGAACAGACGGATAAGATACTTCATATCCTGGCAAGTAATGGAGAAGATTAGGCTGTGCTGCAATCCTATCTCTGGTCTTCAGCTTTACACTTAGTAGAACTTTATCAAAAGGTCAACTCACGGCATAGTAAAGCCACTAGAACCGAGTGGGGAGGCAATTATTGTGAGGTGATACTCCGAACCTAGATAAGATTTTGTGATTTGTTTTAATGCAAAGCATTGGCTGTTAACAACATACTATCACAAACTAGCTACATCAAAGAGCATGAATGGAACAGTCAAGGTGTTTTCAGATCAATATAAGCAGCTTTTGGGAGTCTTAAGTTTTAGGATCTATAGCATTGGAACACTGAAAGTTTTTCTCCAAGGTGTAGACGACCGATCGAACAAGGCCAATTGGATGCCACATTCAGTTTTGCTGGTTACTGCTGAGAAAAACTTAATGACTTCCTGTGCGTCAACTGCTTGGCCATGGCAGAAGAAACAGTAGGTCATTTACTTTTCAGCTGCAGTGGAAGTAGGGCAGGATGGAAATGGATTCTCGATGTCCGTAGAAGCTTGATTGGGATCTACAGTGTGTCTGAACTGGAAAGCTCCAAAGTTCAATATCCTTGTCCATCTCCATGCATGGCTATGCAGCATTTGGATCTATCGTTGTTAGACCATTTGGTGGGACGCGCTTTGGATGTGGAGAAACAGAGAAAGTCGAGAACTTGAGCATTATCAAAGGACTTATAATTGAGGTTAAAACTACAAGTTCAAGACAAGGTTCTTAGATTTGTTATCAAATATCAAGATACTGTAACTGAACTAATCGCAATAGAGAGACCAAAGATTCTCTAACAAATATATGGCAGTTATTCCAGAGTTTCTACCAAGGAAACCTAGATACTCACAGATTAAACTACATATGCATCACTTTGATCCCCCAAAAGGAAGAATGCTAATTTACTAAGTGTCTTCAGGCCAATGACTCATGAAACCATTAGCATTAAACTTAGGTCCAGAGCCCTTTAACAAAGATTGCAAAGCTATATATCATAAGTATCAGTTCGCAATCATTAAAAACAAAGGTGCCAAAGACTGGAATTAGTGTCACAAAAAGATAATTGAAACTGCACTAATCAATAGACTGAAAAAAAAACTTATCTTTTCAGATATTCTTCATAAAATTCTGATAAGAAGCAGTAGAAATGGAGCTCTAAAATTTGCTCTCTCTCGTTCAGACAAGGCAAATTTTCAGAAACAGGTTGGCTTTGCTTGGCTAATAGCTTGGGAGTACATTGGGAGGAATGCACACATAGTTTTATGTAGGGGGATGTCGAAAAATTTCAAGGAAAGTAAGCTAACATGAAGTGAAGCTTGGGTATAGGCAATATGATTACAAATAAGCAAAATTGTTTTCCAACATACAATGAGAGAGCATATTAGGTGTTGTTTGTGATGATAAGGTACTTCTGAGCTTAAAGGGAAGATTTACAAAATGGCGGTTAGACTTGCTATTTTAAATGGAGTTAAATGTTGGGTTATGAAGTGAGCATATAAATAGAAAATGAGAGTCGCTGAAATGGGATGTTAAGGTGGATATGGGGACATATGGTGATGGATATAATAAGAAATGAGAGCATTAGAGAAAAAGTAAGGTTGCACTTATTGAGAAAAAACTCCAATAAATATGTTTAAGATGATATAGATATGTACTTAAATGACCTATAAATTTTCTAGTTAGGAATACACACATTAATTGAGAAAGATAAAAAAAAACTTGGTTAGAATGATAAAATATGATAAAATTTATTTAAATATAGATAAAGATATAGTAAGTCATCGAGTCAATGGTGTAGGGGATCCATATAGTCGACCCTAGTTAATAGAATAAAGGCTTGAATTTGTTGATGTTGTAATGAAAGAGCACATCACTGTATAGTTGCTTTTCAAAACTATAGATTATGGCTGGTCAAAACCTGTGTGAAGAAGAGGCTGAAAACTGAACTCACATGGGGCAAGTGGAAGCACCGATAAATTACATTATGAAACTTCAAATATCTAAAGGATGGGTGATAGTCCTTAGTGACATCTATATTTTTTTAAAAAATTATGAGTTATTGAGGCAAACTACACTAGTACTAATTTAAATATTAAACATTTGAACATGTCTAGATGACATTTATCTATGTTTATCCAAATTATGAGGCTTTCGGAAAATCTATCGGCTTTCATATATGCTCAGTTATATATCTTTGAACACATATTTCAGTATTTTGTCACATATCTTTGAACACATATTTCAGTATTTTGTCACATAGGCGTTGCAGTTTCAATAGAAAGTGAAAATTTGAAGACAAAGAATTGCAATTTTTTTATTCTTCATATCATAAGCATTACAAATAAAATTTTATCAAATAATAAAATTTTTAACATCACTCAATATGCCAAGGTAATGTTAGACTCTGGTATTAATGAAGGATTATCTCGTAATGGTTAAAACTTTTAAGTTTGAAGGTTCAAGATTACTAACAAATTAGTTTATGCCTAAAACTTAGTTTATTCTCCACAATAGTTTATATAAAAAAAAGAACAAGAAAAAAAAAACACTGAAGGTTCAAGACATTCCAACTACAGATAACAATTAACAACTAAGAAATACAACTTGGTTTACTTTTTTTCTTTAAAAAAAGCTTTGAATAAAAAAAAACAAACATACGCCTTCCTGAAATCTCTACCATTACTCTAATTCTTTTATTTATCAGAAAAAACCAGTTCTAAACGTGCAGTCAATGCACGATCATTCATTAAACATAAAAATAAGCCTCTTGTCTTCATTCAAAGTGTTCTTCCTATTGATTAACAAGTTTATATTACAATTTATAGATAATGGCCACTCTTTAGTCCTAATAATGTTAACTTAGTAACTTAAACATGGATCAAAATTGGTCAACTGATGTCCTGTCAATATCTGCATTTGGTACAACAACTACCAATTAAACAAACCTTAAACTTGTTTAGCTTCTAATTTGGTTTATATTTCAAGTTCTATGAAAGAACAATATCTCCAAGGTCCCCGAAAGCATGAAACTTGACCTATGCGAGCATATTAAATCATCAGTGTTGTACTAAATTTGTGTGGTTTACTAATTAATTGCATCCATTAACTAAAATAAATTATTTTTTAAAAAACAAACAGTAGGAGACAGAGGATAATATGAAGACAGACTAATTCTCAAAATAATATAATGTTACTTACCAGGGCATGTTGAAATAGGAGAAGTATGAAGGGGTGAAATGAAAAGTTTGCCTACATCCTGCCGGCGGCTGCTATAAAAGCACATCCTTCTTACGGTGCTCGTCCATGGCGGAAGAAGACTTCGCCGGCTATTCTCCTCGGTCGGAGGATTTCGAATTCCACATGACTGCTGATGACGACCTAGCCCTGCTCTCTCCGGCCGATGAACTCTTCTACAAGGGGAAGCTTCTCCCTCTCCACCTCCCCCCGCGCCTGCAAATGGTTGAGCAGCTTCTGGCCAACCCACCCTCCGCCGACGATGCCGCCGGAGACGAAGGAACCGATTATCTCTCCTGCAACTCCAGCGTCATGCATTCTCATTCCAATTCGCTTCCCAAGAAATCATGGACCAAGAAGCTCCTCAACCTCAAGATCAAAGCTCCGAAATCCTACTTGAGGTCCTTTTTCCACAAATCCAGATCCTCCGAAGAGGACTTGAAGACTTCAAAGAGCATGAAACGCGATCAAAATGAGATCTTGGCGGACGACGAGCGAGTGACCAAGTCCTCTGTTTCCTCCTCCGCCGCTGTTGCGACGAAGTCGTTGTCCTTCTCGAGCACCGCCAACACGGGCGGGAAGTCGACACTGAAGAGGAGCAGCAGCGTGAGCTCCGACGCGGAGAACTCGATCCAAGGAGCGATTGCCCACTGCAAGAAGAGTCAGCTGGAAGTTGACTCGGCGGCGGCGAGGAAGAGCGCGGGCAATGTGGGCTTCTACCTCCTCTCCGCTTCCAAGATTGCTCCGGACTGCGAACAGAGCAAGAAAACAGAGATGATGCAGTTTGACTTTTGTTTTTGATGTTTCATCTACGAAAAAAGAGAGTCAAAAGATCTTCTTCGAGCTCAATGAATGTTGGTCATCCAGATTCTTGACATCGATTTGCGTCTTCAGTTCTCAAAATTAATCATTCTCGACTCTTCAAAGTCTTAACTGCAAATGGTTTTAAGCAAACAAAGATTAATGAATACAATATCTTCAAAAAGAATATTAAATGAAAAGAACTTTCTCCCCCAGTTAAACTGCTCAATTAATAAAGACTTCCTACAAAATTACATTAAAAAGACAACCACTTGTTTATACGTTTGTCTTAGTGTTCTTAGAAGCCAAGAAAAAAAATCTATTAAATGAAGACAAAGCCAAGACCACGGCAATTGTAATAACAGTGAAGCTCCACTTGTTCAAAGCAGCAAATGTCTCATATTGGACAAACCCACTGAAGAAAAGATTCATTGCTTGATTACAAAAACAGGTGAGAAGAATTGTTTGAGGTGGAGACGAATAAACCCTAAACTATGCACATGTGTCTTTAGAATAATTGACATGATCGAACTCAAAAGAAACAGAGCAGCCCAGTTCACGAGATGATGTGGAGCATTTGCTGAATATGGAAACATTTTAGTCAATTTGTGCAAATTTCAACAGCCTCAGTTGACCCCTCACAGATTCCACCTCGTTGCTTCAATTCAATTCCAGTGTCTGTCTTCAGCTCCTGGTGCAGTTCGCAATAAGACTGCTCCACTGCTGACTCTCGACCCCTCTTTGGCTACACAGAGTCTTGCAGATCCCCCATCATTGTTCTTGTCATCCTGGAACCGACTGTCAACCCTATTCGATCATGGCACCGCACCATGTCATGTCAATCTCAGTAGATGATCACAATGGGCGTGTTTGGAGTCCATTTGAGAGGTAGTGCAGTGGCACCAGCACAGCTGGTTTGGCGCCAGAGCAGTTTGAATCAGCTGTTGATGTGTTCAGGAGGCATGTATCATTCATTGTTCCCTTCTTGCATATCCATGCAGTTTTGTTGCTGTCTTTCCAACATATTATGTTATGCCCATTGTTAAACTATATGTCCATTTGGTCAAGCAGTGTTCATATCTCATGCTCAGATCCAGAACAATTTGATGTCATGGATGGAAGCATTCTAGTCTTGAGAATGATGACTGGAATTTGTTTTTGCCTTCTTGTGCTTGTTCAACTGTTCTTTATTGACGCTTTGCAGGACTCTTCGAAGATAGAATGCGAGAAGAACAAGGTGAGATGCTTCAGTCTGAGGAAGTATTGCCATCACAGCTTAGATTTTGATGCCTTTCTGTTTGCTTGCTTAAAAGACGTTCTTTGTGCCACTGAATTTTGTTATCTACTTTGAAGATTAATCTAATCGTTGTCTTTGTACCTGAAATCAGTTGACCATGATACCGTCAAAAGTTTTGTTGATTTCATTGTTGGCTCCTGCTTTAAAAAAGATACGGAATAAATGGATGCAGCAATTTAGCACAAATAATATGGTCGTTGAACTATAAAAAAGGCAGTAAATAGCTAAATATATTCTGGAAATAGGTCTAGAACAAATATAACATCAACTTGTAATTTTCACAACTAAACGGGATGAACTAAGTGTAAATGGTCCTAGGCTCCTAGCCGATGTGGTAATTGTTACCTAAGCAATCCAAACTTCTAATGTAATAGAGGATTAACAAGCTGCTTAAGTCCTAACATAAAGGATATAACTGGTTCTCTTAAGTTGAACTGTAACTCTTAAAAACTTGATTAGCTAACTACTTATTAGCTTAAGTTCTTCATGTCTTGATAGAATAGTCCTTGGAAATAACAAGAGAGCTGCTATACAAATTGCTTACCAGACTAGTTGCCTACCATGTAGAAACTCAAACTGTATACCCTCTTAATCCTCTACGGCTACAGCTACTACATCAAACTACCAAAATATTACACGACACAGTTTAACACAAAGTTTCACAGCCATAGAAACATCTGAAATAGTTAGACAACTACATTACATTAGCAACTAAGCTCCCCTGACTAGCTGAAAAATGTAAACATAAAGAGGTTGTCTAGTCTTCAGGACTCCGAAGCTTCTTCAATTCTCATTAATTATCTTTCTACAGCTTGGCTTCCAAAGGGATCTTCAGCATCCAACCCCAGAAAACCCTCCTCCATTAGCACAACTATCAACATCTCCACCGTCAAATATACATCAATTCCTTTCCAACCATATAGTTCTCAATAGTTTTTTTTTGTGGCCTTGACTGTTTAAATGTCCTCTTTCAAAGAACCAAAATGGCATGTATCTAGCACATGTTAGCAGTTTGATGAATAATCCTTCAACATTTCTGACTTCTTGATTTCTACTATTAATTTCAATCTGCAGCAACTCTGACTACCTGATCTCTCCAAACAATCCCACACCCCTTTCTCTATACTAGAGACATTGATCCTCTTGTTCATGTTGTGTTTAAAGTGGTCTTCCGATTCATAGCAAAGGAGCCTTCCCTTGATCACCTATCACTCTAGAATAAGACATCACGCTCATTTTCCACCTTGTATCTGCGTCCAGCTAAAACAAAATTCCTCACTGCCATTACATCATTCCATAAAAAAAAAAAGACATCTATTTGCTTTAGGTTCATTTCCAGTGTGTTTTACTAAAGTATCCGTGTTTAATCATTTGAAAGACAAGTATCAAATATTGGAAAAAATAGAATTGCTATGTTTAAAAATAGTACACTCATTACGATTAAATTTACAACTTAAGAACTCATGACTAATGTTCTCTTTGTCCGCTCAACATGTGCAACATGCCTACTGTTGGTGTTGTACAATATGTTAGACAAAACAATTTGTTACCGGAAATATTGGGGAATTAGTCAAATTTAAATACATCAAATTAAATTCAATTTATTTATCGAGATGATCTGAGCCGATAATCTCAGGCTGCCAGAAGAGGTTGATTTTCTGCCAAGTGCTGAAGGCAAACTGCACAGTGCCGAGTGGGCAGAACGGTCGGGCGACCGCGCGAACTGAGGGAGCGGCCGAGCAAACTGAGTGAGCAACCGAGCAAACTAAGCGATCGGACGAGCATGCAGCCGACCGAATGAAAAGGCCAACCGAGTTAGAGGCCGAGCGAACGTAGAGGCCAACCGAGTTAGTGGCCGAGTGAACGCAGAATTCGAGGGGGTGGATGGACCGAGGTTTGCGAGGGTCGCAATTTCCTTAAAACAGATTTGCCCCGCCTCTGGCTATGCTTCGAGGTTTCCTTGAGTCGTCTGTTTCCCAGGATACAATGGTGAACCGTGATTCCCACCAAGCACTGATGGTCACGGCGAACTGAGAGGTACCAGACTGCTAGCACGGGCATTGCATTCTGCTGAGCAAGAGATGCACGACAGAAGAGAAGGGGAACGTAGGTAGAGAGCTTCAACTTTTTGAGCGTGTAACCTTTTGTCTGTGGTCGCAACCTCCTTATATAAGAGCTCATACCAATGGGCAACATTAATAATCATTTAATGATCATTATTCGCAAGCTGTGAAATACCAACGTTTCACTTGACTACATTAATCTTTAATTTAATGCATCCGTTACACCCTTAAATAAGCAGCAAAAGGTTTATATAGCAAAATGTTGATTGTTCCACTTAAACAAATTTTACCCCGACCGGTCCAGCATTCGGCGCACGCAGGTCGTGCTCGCACACGAGTCAACTTGGTTCAGTGCAATCCGAGCCCTAGATTTGCACCCCCTGCGTACCCACGCGTGAGAGAGAGCTTCTCCCCATGCATTTGTTCACATCATCAATGCATGTGAATCAATATAAATCAACCAATATGCCTTGAAACTCCCATTGTGAGACTAAAGTCTCATTCACAATGGAGCTTCATGCCTCTTCCACCTCTTCTCTATTCACATATATCCAACAATCCCCCATATGAATGGAGATAGGGTATATGATAGCAATTAGCAGTTGAGTCCATTATAGGACAGGTAGGTTTTACCCTTTGAACCTTTCCGTGTGAAGATCTGACAGTACATACGATGTCCCTAAATCCAAAACTCTCCCTGATACAATTCAGTTCTCATGAGTGTGTTCATTCTTGATCATGAACACGTCTGGTTCTGTGAGAAGTTCTAAGAATTATGCCTTCAATTTTCTTCGAAGCGACCCTACTTTTTTCTTATATAGGGATCTCTTAAGAGTATTCCACATTACTCTTCTTGGATCATTAAAAGTCGTGTGCCAAACCTCCATCCTTCACTAATTCATTGGGTCGTTCCACCACAGTGAGCAACTTTATCGGTACAATTAGGTTGCCCCTTTGAACAGTTCTTGGGATCTCCAGTCTGCATAGGTTGGGTTTCCTTTGCACCAAAATTTCTCATCGGCATCAAACCAATCCTTCGCGATAAGCTTGCAACTAACTCTTTGTTTAACTCCTTAGTTAACGGATCTACTAGGTTATCCTTTGGTTTCACATAGTCAACAACGATAACTCCCGTTGAGAGTAATTGTCTAATGGTATTATGTCTACGACCTATATGTTTAGACTTACCATTATACAGATGGCTCTGTGCCAATCGATTGTTGATTGACTATCGCAATGTATGCAAATTGTCGGTACAAGTTTTGTTCATCTCGGAACATCTTCTAAGAATTATCGTAACTATTCAGCCTCTTCACCACATTTGTCAAGAGCTACAAACTCAGATTCTATCGTTAGATCTGGCTATTACCGTTTGCTTAGAAGATTTCCAGGATATATCTACACTTCCAAGAGTGAATACATATCCATTCGTAGACTTAGAGTCTTTTATGTCAGATATCCAACTCGCATCGCTGTATCTTTCGATCATAGTAGGATATCTCGTATAGTGCAGTTCATATTCACGAGGTATACCTCAAGTACCTCAGTACTCTTGTTATCCATTTCCAGTGCTCAATACCGGGATTACTCGTGTATTTACTCAATTTACTTACTGCGTAGGTCAAGTCTGGTTGTGTACAACTCATCAGGTACATCAGACTTCCAATCACTTGAGAGTACTCTATCTAAGAGATACTTTCATCTCGATTTTTCGATAGATGTTGACTCGTATCTATCGACGTTCGTGCCAACGCAGTATCACCCTTGGTGAATTTCTCAAAAATCTTGTCCACGTAATGAGACTGACTAAGAACTGGTAGTACCCCAAGGTAGTTTTAATGTGATCAACCAAATCAGGTTAGGTCCTGTTGGTGTTTAACACCTGTGTCTAAGTGTGCAGGAACTTAGGAGCACAGGAAGTCGAGCAAAAGGCACAGCTAGTGAGAAGAATGACACGGGAGAAAGTCAACAGGCTCGGTGCGTCCAAGGGACAAGGCGCTGCAGAAGAGTATGCTGGCGGACGAGGAGGTGCGTGGCGCTTTCGAGGGACGAGAAACTAGAGCAGAAGGTTGCTCCAGAAGACCGAAAAATGGATTCAGGTGAGCCCTATTCCAGATGGTCGAAATCACTCAAGCAAGTGGAACCGGAGCGGAAGACCTGGACCAATGTGAGAGGAACCGGAGCGGAAGACCGGGATCGAAAATCAACAGGAAGTTGACTTTCTCAGTCCGGACGCCCGGACTAGGAATTTCATCTAAACGCGACGTGGCGCGTTCCGTTGCGATAGAGATAAAAGTTTATCCCCTCCAGGCGTTTGGAACCCTTCCAGGGCCCCCGATCAGGGCTATATACACAGCCCTGATCCTAGAAGCTAAACATAACATTTGTAATTGATTCCATTTGATTTTAACTTTGTAGTTGTGAGTTTTGACTACTGTAAGAGGTTTCTCTGCCCAGACGAGATTTTTAGTGAACTTTCAAATTTCTTGGATTAGCAATCCTCTGATTGCAAACCAAGTAACCCTTTTGTGCCTCTTCTTTTTAATCAATTTTTTTTTCTTTTATACAAGTGTTAGTTTAATCAAGCTGTAAAGAACGAGAAAGGTGTTTTATTTTTGTAGGGCTATTCACCCCCTCTAGCCGGCCGTCAAGGGACCAACAAGTGGTATCAGAGCCCAATAGTTTCAAGAGGATTAACCGTCGAACAAAGCACAAGACATGGCCGGACCGAGCATCTACCCACCGAAATTTGAGGGGGAATTCATAAGTTAGAAGAAAAAAATGGAGGTATTCTTTAAGACAAATTTTGATTTACTATTAATCATGAAATTTGGTTTTGTAGCACCAGAGGGCAAAGAAGAATACCAATGGACGAAGAAGGAGCAAGTCGACTTCGTGGCAAACGACAAAGCAAAGTTTCATCTGCTTAGCGTCTTACCACCCCAAGAAGTCAACCGAATCGAAGCCTACGAGTCAGCCAAGGAGCTTTGAGAGAAATTCCTGGAACTACACGAAGGGACTTCGAAGGCAAAACTCGCGAGACAGGATCTGCTCTGGAACCAGATCAGCAACCTCAAATTAGAAGAAGGCAAAACCGTTGCACACCTTCACTCTAGAATAAAGGAACTCATCGCCGAACTCACAAATTTCGGATAAAAGACAACCAACCGAGATTCGCTAAGGTACGCGCTTAACGTCTTTCCTAGGAATTCTGAATGAGTGTCCTTAGTAGATGCTTACTATATCTCTAAGGATCTAGAGGTAAGTACCTTAGAAGAATTATTTTCAACATTTAAAGTTCATGAAATAAGATGTGCAGATCTGAAGAAGGAGCCAAAGCACAACATTGCCTTAAAAGGAAAAGTGGATGAACCTGACTCTGAATCTTCACTCGATGATAATGAAACGATGTTCATGGTAAGAAGATTTAAAAAGTTGTTGAAAACTAATAAATTTAATCAAGTGCAGGATAAAAGAAGAAAAAAGATAAGATGCTACCACTACAATGAAGGACACGTGAAAAACAACTGTCCTAAATTGAAGAGCAAGGATAAGAATAAGGACAAGGAGAAGAACAAGAAATCAGCCTATACCAAGTATAATATAAAGGCGACATGGGACGAAAAGTCGTCCGAATCAGAGATCGAAGCCCTCGCCAGACTTGTACTAGTGGCAAATCACCAAGAAGATGAAGACGAAGCAAGCTCGTCCGAAATGAGCATCGAGAGCATCGATAAAGGGGGAGCGACATCAGAAGGAAACAACACTTCAAGGGGAGTTTCAAATAAGGGGATCGACAAGGTAAGTCAGGTACAGTCTCTACCTCTTGATAAATTATTTCAATTTATAAAAATGTTGTCGAAGAGTTCCTACAAATTAGAAATAGAAAATAAAAAATTATTAAAAGAAAATGAAGAATTAAGATTAACCTTATCAACATCTTGTCGACTAGAGGATTTTGACAAGATAAAAATGGAAAATGAAAAATTGAAAGAAGAAATTAAACATAATGCATACTCACAAGTTAGAAAGTATAATGGACTAAAATGACATTTTAGATACCATAAGGGTTAAATTTAAAAAATATCACAAAAATATATTCCTAAGAAATTTTTGATTAATCCTATAGGAAAGAATCTATTTTATGTTCCAAAATTATATTTAGGTTAATTTTTTTTTCACGCCCTGTGTTTTTATTTAAAGTTAGACCAATGACTTTCAGAAAGAACATTAAATATTTAATTTCTTTAAAAGATTTTGTCCAGAAGTGGTTATTGTTCCAATAACCAAGAAGACCTAGTGTCTCGCCATAACCTGAAAACTAATTACTGAGATAAATATTTAATTGACTAACTTTTAACTATTTAATTAAAAAATTATCTAATGCATTCAAACAAATTATTCAAAATTTTTGTTAGAAATTATTTAGAAGATAATTTTTTCAATAAAAAAAATTTCATCACTTAGCTGTACAAAAATTTTAAAATGTTTTCTGCAAAAATTTTTTTGTAGAGTTGTTTTCAAACTTTATTTTTATGTGAAAAATTATTATCTTTCTGGAAAAGATTTTTTTGTGTGAAAAATTTTATGTTTGCTAAACCCTTAGTAAAAAATTTTCAAAATATTTTTCAAAATTCGTTATAAGATTCCAAATTTTTCAAAAAAATTTCATAATTTTCTGGAAAATGGTGTTTTCCCTTAGACTGTGGTTTAGATTTTTTTAAATTATTTTAGAAACGTACCACATTTTTAATGTGATCAAAAGGGGAGAAGTGAAGATTAAGTCTAAAGGGAGGGTATTATTAATTTTTGCAAATTATTATTTGTAAAATTTACCTTGTTATTATTGGTTTATGTTTTTTCCCCTAACTTAACTTGGGTTGTTCACATCAAAAAGGGGAAGATTGTTAATATCCCAAAGTAGTTTTTATTGGATCGCGACGGCCGGCTAGAAAGGGGGTTGAATAGCCTGAAAATACAAAAACAAAAACCAACCTTTCTCGAACTCTCAACAGAACACTTACATAAATAAATTAAACAAATAAACTAAAAGTAAGAGATAAAAGAGATTTACTTGGATACGACCGAAGAGGTTGTTAATCCAAGGAAAATGAAGCGCACTAGAATATCTCCTTCAGGCGGAGAAGCCTCTTATAGCGTTTAAGCACAGAAACAGAAGCTCAACTCTAAATTTAAAGCATACAAGCGTTGGAATTACAATTCTTGAGTTGTTGAAAAAGCTTCTGGACCAAGGCTATATTTATAGCTTTGGTCGGGGCACCCTGAGGGTTTCGGGCGCCCTGGGGGGATAAACTTTATCACCCAACGTTCAGATCGAGTCAAAACTCGATCCGATCAAAAAGTCAACTCCGGGCGCCCCGGACAGCTCCGAGCGTCTCGGAGGGAAAAGTCAACCCCATTGACTTTTTCCAGCCCGGGTCTTCTGCTCCGGCTCTGTTTGCCTCAGACCGAGTCTTCCGCTCGCTTGGGTGATCTCTGTCATCCGGAATAGGGCTCACCCGAACCCAACTTCTGGTCTTCTCGAGCAGGCTTCCGCTCCGGCTTCTCGTCCCTCAGAATCGCCGCGTGCTTCCTTCTCGTCCTCCAGCGTACTCATCCGCAGTCTTCGTCCCTCGGTCACACCCTGTGCCGACCTTCTCGCTAGCTGCGTCTCTTGCTCCTCGAGCAGTCTTCCGCCGGTGTACTCTTCCGCAGCGCCTCGTCCCTCGGACGCACTGCGTGCCGTCCTTCTCACTAGCTGCGTCTTCCGCTCGACTACCTGTGCTCCTAAGCTCCTGCACACTTAGACACAAGGTTAAACAACACAGGACCTAACTTAACTTGTTGATCATACCAAAACAACCTTAGGGTTCCAACAATCTTCCCCTTTTTGATGTGATCAACCCCTCAACGTTCCCTCAACGTTCCCTGAACGTTCAGATCGAGTCAAAACTCGATCCAGTCAAGAAGTCAACTCCGAGCACTCGGAAGGGTTCCAGGCACCCCAAAGGGGTCCGGGGCGCCCCGGACTGTTCAGGGCGCCCCGGACTGTTCCGGGCGCCCCGGACAGCTCCGGGCACCCCGGAGGGAACAGTCAACCCCGTTGACTTTTTCCAGCCCGGGTCTTCTACTCCGGCTTCGTTCGCCTCAGACCGAGTCTTCCGCTCGCTTGGATGATCTCTGTCATCCGGAATAGGGTTCACCCGAACCCAACTTCCGGTTTTCTAGAGCAGGTTTCCGTTCCGGCTTCTCGTCCCTCGGAATCGCCGCGTGCTTCCTTCTCGTCCACCAACGTATTCATCCGCAGTTTTCGTGTCTCGGTTACACCCCGTGCCGACCTTCTTGCTAGCTGCGTCTCTTGCTCCTCGAGTAGTCTTCCGCTCCGGCTTCTTGTCCATTGGAACCATCGCACGTTTCCTTCTCGTCCGCCAATGTATTCTTCCGCTCGACTACCTGTGCTCCTAAGCTCCTGCACACTTAGACAAAATGTTAAAACAACACAGGATCTAACTTAACTTGTTGATCACACCAAAACAACCTTGGGGTTCCAACAATTTGATGTCATCAACCAAGTCAAATTAGATCCTGTTAGTATTTAACACCCGTGTCTAAGTGTGCAGGAACTTAGGAGTACAGGAAGTCGAGCGAAAAACGCAGCTAGCGAGAAGGACGGTACAGGAGAGCCGCCGACGGGCTCGATGCATCCGAGTGACGAAGCGTTGCGGAAGAGTACGCTGGCGGACGAGAAGGAGGCGCAAGGTGTTTCCAAGGGACGAGAAACCGGAGCGGAAGGTTGATCGAGAAGGTCGGAAAATGGGTTCAGGTGAGCCCTATTCCGGATGGCCAAAATCAACCAAGCAAGTGGAACCGGAGCGGAAGACAAGGACCAATGCGAGCAGAACTAGAGCGGAAGACCGAGACCGAAAGTCAACAGGAAGTCGACTTTCTCGGTCCGAGCGCCCGGACCAGGAACTTCATCTAAATGTGACGTGGCGTGTTTTGTTGTGACAGGGATAAAAGTTTATCCCCCTCTAGGTGTTGGAATCCTTCCAGGCGCCCCGATTAGGGCTATAAATACAGTCCTAATCCTAGAAACTAAACACAACACTTGTAATTGATTCTATTTGACTTTAGCTTTCTAATTGTGAGTTTTGACTGTTGTAAAAGGCTTCTCCGCGCAGAGTAGATTTTTAGTGAGCTTTCAATTTCCTTGGATTAGCAATCCCCTGATTGGAAGCCAAATAACCCTTTTGTGCTTCTTTTTAATCAGTTTTTATTTTATTTTATGCAAGTATTAGTTTAATCAAGCTGTAAAGAACGAGAAAGATGTTTTATTTTTACAAGGCTATTTACCCCTCTTTAGTCGGCCGCTAAGGGACCAACAAGAACAAGTCCTTCTATTGTTCTAAGAATTTTGATTCCTAGAATCACATCAGCTAGGCTCATGTCTTTCATGTCAAATTTTGAGTTCAACATATCTTTAGTGGATTTGATTATTTTATTATTACTCCCAATGATA
Source organism: Zingiber officinale (assembly GCF_018446385.1). Taxonomy (NCBI): domain Eukaryota; kingdom Viridiplantae; phylum Streptophyta; class Magnoliopsida; order Zingiberales; family Zingiberaceae; genus Zingiber; species Zingiber officinale. The sequence continues at coordinate 163,623,884 of NC_055988.1, forward strand.
AGTATGTCATCTACATATAGGCATAAGATGACGTATTCATTCTTTGTGACTTTCATGTAGACATATTTGTCACATTCATTAATCTTGAATCAACATTCTTTCATGGCATTATCAAATTTTATGTCACTGTTTTAGTGCTTGTTTCAAGTCATATAATGACTTCACCAATCTACAAACCTTATTTTTCTGTCTTGGCACATAAAACCCTTCCGGTTGCTCCATGTAGATTTCTTCTTCTAAATCTCTGTTTAGAAAGGTCGTCTTTACATCCATCTGATGTATTTCAAGATTCCATAGAGCGGCAATAGCCAACAATACTCTAATGGAAGTTATTCTCGACACCAGAGAATACGTATCAAAGTAATTGAGATCTTCTTGTTGTCGGTATCCTTTGATTACTAATCTGACTTTGTACTTATCAATTGTGTCATCCGACTTCATTTTCTTTTTGAAGATCCACTTGCAACCTAGTGGTTTACTTCCAAGAGGAAGATCCACAAGTTCTCAAGTGTGATTTTACAAGATAGAGTCTATCTCAGATGCAATTGCCTCTCTCCAGTGAGATCCATCAGAAGAGCCTACAATTTCTGAGTAACTTCGGGGCTCACTTTCCAACATAAAAGTGATAAAATCCAATCCATAGAATTTTTCTACCCGAGCTCTTTTGCCCCGTCTAAGCTCAACTTCTACTGGTTCCTCATCATCATCTTCACCTTGTGTTTCATATGCTCGCTTTGAGGAGCTAGCATCCTTTCGGGTCTTATACAAAAACACATGCTCGAAGAACGAGACATTTCTCGATTCTATTATCGAGTTTCTGTGTATCTCCGGTATTTATGACTTATACATAAAAAAACTAATACGCATTGTTGTTCTGTACATATCTAATAAATATGCAATCAACAGTGTTTGGTCCTATCTTAATACTTTTCGAATCAGGCAACAAAACTTTAATAAGACACCCACATTAGTAAATATTTGTAAGATGGTTGTCTTCCATTCCACAACTCAGAAGGGTTTTTATCTATTTTCTTTCGGGGCACCTTATTTAAAAAGTAATTAACTGCTAACACTGCTTGCTCCCACATGAACTCTAGTAGTCCAGAGCTCAATAGAAGAGCATTCATCATCAACTTTAGAGTTCGATTCTTACGCTCAGCAATTCCATTTTGCTGAGTATAAGGAGCTATAATTTCATGTCTGATCCCATCTTCAGCACACAACTCAGTGAACGGTGATACATATTCACCGTCTCGGTCATTTCAAACCATCTTAATCTTTCTATTAAGCTAGTTTTCAACCTCATTCTTATAAAGTATAAATTTCTCTATAGTTTCATCTTTACTTTTGAGAAGATACACATAACAGTATTTTGTGTTATCATCTACAAAAGTGATGAAGTATTTATTCTCACCACGTATTGGTGTACCTTTAAGGTCGCGCATGTTGGTGTGAATTAGTCCGAGTGATTCATTGCTTCTTTCAATGTGTTGAAAGGATGACCTTATCATTTTTGCTTCAACACAAATCTCACACTTGTGTTTCGAGTCAAGGTGGAATGCAGGTATGCTTTACATATTTATTAATCTACGCAACACATCGTAGTTAACATGCTCTAGTCTACCATGTCATAAACATGAAACTCAAACATATAAGTGGAATACTTTTCATTCTTATTTATCTTAGGCCTAATGATCATTATATTGAGTTTAAGCAGCCTATCAGATACATAGCCTCTTTCAATAAGCATTTTATTCTTAGACAGTATAACTCCAACTCAAAAATAATGCGAAAGGCGTGCTTGTTTAATAGTGATCCGGATACTAGATTCTTCTGAATCTCTGGAAAATACAACACTTTATTCAGAGTAAGGTTCTTGGCCGAGGTCATCTTTAGCACCACTTTTCCTTGGCTCATGATGTCCGAAGTTGCTGAGTTTCTCATGAACAGTTTGTCTCCATTGACTTCTTCGCAGTTGTGGAACAACTCATTGTTACAGCATACATGTCTAGTGACTCCAGTATCAATCCACTATTGCCGTGGGTTTGCAGTTAAAGCACTTCCCATAGAATTTCTTTTTATTGATGCCTCCTCTGGGTCCTATCTTGGAACACTTGGGTTATTCCGTTTCGAGTTTTGATCGTACTCGATCATGTTGGATTTCACAGTAGCATAAGAGAACGGCTACTGTGAAGTCTAATAATGAGAGAACTTTTGTTGTCTTCTTCGATGTGAAATCTAATAATGAGTTTCTTCATGTTCATCACCTTCTGCTTATGCTTCAGATATTTATGCATCCAACGTTCATCTCCTTCTACTTATGCTTCAAGTATTTATGCATCCACGCAGGACTCACTATACAAAATACAATTCAGATATCGAAGCACTTCCTTTCTTGCGCTTAAAAGCAGGTATTTTGAAGAAAAACTCATTCATGGTATCAATTGCTTATTACCTGATGATGGATCGTGCGAGGAGGGCTTGACGGCCACTTCATTGTAGGCGGCGCTGCCGGCGGCGGAGGCCTTGTTCGGATTGGAAGTCATCAGCCTCGATATCACACAAGTGGAATTGAGCTGGAGAAGCGAGAAAATGGATTCCGGCGAGTTAGGGTTTTATACCATCGCACGTGCATAATGGATTCCGGGCTATGTTGAGCACTAAAATGAATGGATCGGGATGGACCGGCCCGGTCGGCCCATACATGAATTCTAGGGCATTGGTAATCCCTGTATATATTGGAAACACCAACGCAGGCTCACGCCTCTCTCGTTTGATTCCATCGTCGTCTTAGGGTTTCGCGCCGTGCTTCCGTCGCGGACTTCACCCTTTAGCAAGGTGTGTGGTCTTTGTCTTCTTCTGTGCTCAAAATTTTCTTCTGTCGATGTGACGGATCTTTTGCATGTAGATCCGGCGTTTTTAATATTTGTGGAATAGCTTTCGGTTGTTGTTTGATCTCCATATCTTTGTGTATACTTTATATTTTGCTTTTAGCGTCGATAACTAGTGCTGAAGCTTCTGTATTTTGATCTCCATTTCTGAAGCTTCCGTAGTATGTTGATAATTTATGCCTTGGCCAAGTCCTCGTTCTCTTTAACAATACCTGCTTTTTTAATTCAAATTTAAAACTCTGTTGGAAAATTAGTGCAATTTTTTTAGTGCAGCAAAAAGATTCATTATTTAATTGTAAAACCGTAAAAATTATATGGTTGTAATTCATTCAATCTAAAAATTGCAATCCCATGTATTTTGAACACAATCTAAACTAGGCAAACAGTGGCTGCAAATTTTTTCGTTTAATTGGAGAAAAACATAAAAATTGACCTAGATTTAATTGAATAGTACCTATTAGGTGTACTGTAGTATAGTTTGTTCATATAAACCTGGATCTTCAAGCAAGAAGACTGTTAGAGCTAATTTTTTGGATGATTCTCCAAGCCTTCTCTGGCTTGGGATTCTTTCTCTGATTATGTTTGTATTAGAAATATATGTCGGAGGTATTGATCTACATTGCAGATTACTTTTGGAAGAACTTACAATTTACGTTGTTTATATTTGAACACCTTCACACTTGACCTATTCTTAAATTAGAGTATATGTTCCAGCTATAGATTCGTAGTTACAATTTTTAGACAAATCTTCACATATATATTTAATTCTTCCTTGCTTCAGCAGACTTGATCAGGATGGTGAGAGTCAGTGTACTGAATGATGCTCTCAAGAGCATGTACAATGCTGAGAAGCGCGGAAAGAGGCAGGTCATGATTAGACCTTCCTCAAAAGTGATAATCAAGTTTCTCCTCGTCATGCAGAAACACGGTTTGTGCTTTTGACAACATCTTTGTTCTGTTGCTGCAGCAATTTCATTTTGGTGAGTTTTATGGTGGTGGTTTTGCAGGTTACATTGGTGAGTTTGAGTACGTGGATGACCACCGTGCTGGTAAAATAGTTGTCGAGTTGAATGGCAGGTTGAATAAGTGTGGTGTTATTAGCCCCCGCTTCGACGTGGGTGTCAAAGAGATAGAGTCTTGGACTGCCAGACTGCTTCCATCTCGCCAGGTAAATTCGCTTTCCGTCTTTAATTCTCAATAGAGGTGTTGTTCCTTTTCATTTGTTCTCCTTAATGTTGGATGATGCTAAACTGCACTATGTTTCTTTACTGAATTATGCAGTTTGGTTACATTGTGTTAACAACATCGGCGGGAATCATGGATCATGAAGAGGCAAGAAGAAAGAATGCTGGTGGCAAGGTACTCGGCTTCTTCTACTAGATCCATTTAGCTCCCTACTTTCATTTTTAAGATGAGTCTGATTGATCGGCTTCGATGTCTTTGTACTGTTTTGGCAAAACTATCTTGTTGAATTAAGTGTTCAAGATCTTTCTGAATCTTCTTCTGAAGCAATTCTGAATATGTGATTGAGTTCCAGTTTCAGTTTCATTTTTTTCCATGTTGATTTCTGCAAGCAGAATGTATGTTTGCTGTTATTTTTCTCAACACAATTATAGTTTGCCTCCAAATGAATTAATAAGAATAGATAACAATCTTGTCACTTCCAAATGAATTAATTCCCTGAAAGGGCATTTGGTTAAAAAATAGATAAAGAATGAATTGATTATTTGTTGGAAGAGAACAATAATTAAGTAGAAAATTTATGGTGAATAAATTTTGAATTAGTCAATGTGGGATGGCTATAAATTTTTAAAATTTAATTTATGGAATGAATTTTAATGGATTATAAAATTATTTTAATTTTTAAAATAAAATTTAATTTAATCTTTAAAAAACCTATTAAATTGGCGCTCCACCTCCTGCGTCGCCTGGTCAGCTCTCCTCATTTTCACAATTGCTATTGTGTCCTTTGCCTCGAGATGACCTTTGTTTTGGTTGTCATGCCGATCTCCTCCCGCTCGAGCTTTGGCGGATCCACCTTTGCCGTGCGGGTCCCTACGGAGGGGATGACCCTCGCGGTTGACAGTGGATCTGGTGGTGCCACCGATCTTCGCCGACTTGGCTGTCGGCGGTTCCACCTGCGTCGTCCGGGCCGTGGGGCTGTGGGAGTACGAGGACAATGCCATCGACTCATGAACATACCTACTTCGTCGCCATGCTTGATTTGCATGCACAGAAGAAGGCGTGGAAGCCGATCTCTTCCGAAAGGCGCCAAACACGCCTTCTCCTTCTTAGCATAAGAAATTGATTTTATTGGAGAAAATGCCTCGCTCAGAAATTTCGATTGACATAATCAAGCGAGTCGAATGCACTGAGGTAATCTATTCCCCTGCCCAATTCGCCGGTGTGCTATATCGCTAGGCTCGGATCTTTTATCGTTGTTTGTTTTGTTTTTTGATTTTGCTATCAATTGCAGCTTCATTCACTCGAGTGGTGAGCTCATCAGTTCGTCTGCTTGATTTCTCATGCTGTAAATTGAGAATCGAAACTTTCTTCACGCCCTTTTTTCACATGTTCTTGAAACCAGAAAGCTTCAAAGCATAGCTTGATTGTAGCATAAATATTACTGAGAACTGAACAGGAAATAGACGCGTGTGCAGATAAGAAAATTCATGGGTAATGGTAAAGTCCTTGATGCAAAAGATTAATTGTAAAATCTCATTGAAAAATTAGATGAACAATTTCGAGATGAAGATTGATCATTTACAATGAAAAATCTCAATGCCAAAAGCAAGGCAATTTGCAATGTGTTTTTTCTCGATCTATCATCTTCTATGGAAAGGAGGAGTCCATGCTACTCTGTTTTTGCACATTAAAGTGGTTCCTCTCTTTATGTTCTGCATTCTGTTTTGACTGTTGGGAAATGGAATCAAACAGCTAACAAGCTAACGATTGTTGATTGACTAACGGCCGAAAAGACGGCGGACGAAGTCTTTCAAGGAGATTGGCGCTCAGATCGGTGACCTCCCACCGTTTGAAACTGATAGGGGCCCACAAGATGAAGAGGACGAACAGCAAGAGGATGTGGAAGAGGAGACTGATCCTGAGCTGTGACGTGATGAAGGTGAGGACGTCAACTGCAAAGGGCCATCGGATGAGGTGCGCATGGAGTTTCCGAATCCGGCCCAGCTGGCGAAGATGAAAAGCCGGTAGCAGTGGGGGTGCTTGTTGCGGAGGATGGAGCACTGCTGTTGTCTGTGGCTTCCGTTTAAGGCTGCCGCTGTGCTCTTACTGCTGGAGATCGCTACATTAGAACGTTACAAATGATTTGCAATGTTTACGTTGAGGAGATGATTGATTCATCTTCCTCAAACGTATACTGTGATTAATAGTGCTTTTAAAACATCGGTTGCGAGCCAATGTTGTTCATCTGCGTCCAAGCAATCTCGAGAAGCATCAATCAAGGTGTTCTTGAGCAAAAAGAAGAACATTAGAGCAGCAGAGGTTTTGGTTCGTGGATTTTAAGAAGAGCATTTCGAATCAGTTTCGTGATCGGTCTTTGACGGCAAGCGGTGACCAGTGACTAAATTTGTCTCGAGAGATCATGGTGAGTTGTTACTATTTTATTTCGTGCTTGTTTCATGCGATCAAAGATACTACAATATATAATATCAGAGTATTTTTTTTTTTGAAAGCATGAATAACGGCTGAAAAATCACGTTTTCTGCAAGAATATGTTGGATACGATTTTGCAAATCAAAATATTGGTGCCATCGATCGTTAAAAGTCAAGTTTGACTTCAAAATAGAAATCTACGTTTCGTGTAGGTAAATCTGGACTATTAATTTACTAAAAATCGATTACGAATGAATGAAAAATTAATTGTTCAAAGATGTACTCAAACTAACATTAAGGAAAAAAATGGGGTTTTAGTCACACATCGTTAACCGGCGAGAGCCAGCGTTTCCTTATATGTGTTGTTGTGTTAATATTGTTAATACAAAAGCACAGGTGCTCTCTACCCTTGGACGAGCGTCGTGTGTGTTAGGGTCGAAATGTAGCTAGAGGGGGGGTTGAATAGCTCGTCGCGATCGTTGTGCTCGTCGTTGCTCGCTTCTTGGGATGATGTGCAACGGAAATACAAGAAACACAACCAACAACGCTAACTCTAGGGATTTACTTGGTATCCACCTCAAGAAGAGATGACTAGTCCAAGGATCCACACACTCACGCACCCTCCACTATAAAAACACTTCTTCTCAGTAACTACCGAAGGCGGAGAAGCCTTACAACCTCACAATACAACAATGAGAAAGAAAGAAGCAAAATACAAATGAATCTTACAAGATTACAATGAAAACCTTAGCTTCTTCTTCTTTTTGTTGCAACTCGTCTCTTGACTTGGATGAGCCTCCAAGAACCTTCAAGAACTGGCGGTGAGGAAGAAAAGATCGCTATGGAGAGCTGCTGTGATCGCCCGTGGAGAAGAGATGAAGAAGTGCCGAAGGAATCGCACGCCAACGGCTAAAACCTGCGCCAACGGTCGAATCCCAATCGATTGGATTGCTCCCAATCGATTGGGGAGGCTTTGGATCGATCGGTCGATCGATCCAGAGCGCCTTTGTGCTCTCGGAAAACACTTGAATCAATTGCCCAATCGATTCAACGTGTCTCGCGCGATTTCCATAACTATCGCGTGATTTTCTAGTCTCCCAATCGATTGCCCGATCGATTGAAGGTTTCAATCGATCAATAGATCGATTCAGAACCTCACTGTTCACTCAAAAACTCTCCCAATCGATTGACCAATCGATTGGGGAAGTTTCAATCGATTACCCAATCGATTCAACCCATTTCTGCACGAATTCGCGTACACCAATCGATTGAACCCTCCAATCGATTGACCAATCGATTGGAAAGTAGAAAACTGGATAGAGCTTGAAATTAGCTTCGTTTTGCATCCGAGATCATCTCATTCCGATATCCGAGTCAAAAGTTATGGCATTCGGAAGTTTACTACGTCCAAACTTCCTAGTTCCATGCCAACTCCCTATTGGACTTACGACCGCTAAGAATTCGGTCAACTTTTGACCCATCTGGACTTTCTCTTTGCGCCAAGTGTTCGGTCAATCTTGACCCACTTGGACTTACCATCTCATGCCAAATGTCCGGTCCTCCATGACCCACTTGGACTTCCAAACACCAGGTGTCCGGTCAACCTTGACCCACCTAGATTTCCACATGCCTGACTTCACTCACCAAGTCCTTCCATCTGCCTAGCTTCACTCACTAGGACTTCCATCTGCCTGACTTCACTCACCAGGACTTTCACCTAGCTTCAACCACTAGGATTTTCACCTGGCTTCACTCACCAGGATTTTTCTTCTGCCTAGCTTCACTCACTAGGTCTTTCACCTGGCTTCCCTCACCAAGATTTTCCAACTGTCTGGCTTCACTTACCAGAACTTCTTAGTCAAATATCCAATCAATATTGATCTACTTGACTCTTCTTCACATCTATTTGGTCAACCTTGACCAGAGGAAAATTGTACCAACAATCTCCCCAAATGAACGATTGCACCTACAATATCCATTGACTATCAGTTTCCATGTATTGTCAAACATCAAAACACAAACATCAAGACTTAAGCTTGAGCTAACTCAAGCTTAGTTAACCTAGTCAACCTTGACCCTAGGGAATATTGCACCAACAGTGTGCACAATGGGCACTCTGTTGGTGTACTTTGCACTTCGTATCGTTGCGGGGAGCATTAATTTATGCTCCATGTGGCAGTGACGTGGCATGGTCAGGTGACGAGGCGGTGCTTATGTGGAACGTGACTATGTAGAGAGCAATGACTGAATTGGGCGAATAGATGGTGACCGTCGGATCAAATATGAGGACAGATCGCAAGTAGATGTGATCTAGAACGTCGGATTCTAATCTGGCGTTGAAGAGGAAGGCTTGATCTGAAGCGTCGGATTAAATGTTGTAATCTGACGGCTGCTAATATCAAGATGAGATCAAGGGACGAGATCATATCAGAACCTGAAGAGTTATATCTCTTCGGATCGATGGTTGAGATTAAAAGTCATCTATCGATGGTTGAGATTAAAAGTCATCTGAAGAGTTATATCTCTTCAGATCTGATGGCTGAGATCAAAGGACCTTTAAAGGGTTATACCCTTTCAAAATGAACGATCCAGATTAGTTCAAACTAAGGGTTACTTACTTCTTCACCCAATATAAATAGATCATTCTCCTTTTTGGAAATCATTCATTCGAAAAACATTTGCATTCAAACCATTCATCCATCTCTTGCATAAGAAGAGTCCAAAAAGTCTACGAGAAGGTTCGTCGGTCTCGAAATTTGAAGTGCTACTATTTCGAGAATCTTGGGAACGAATTACTGCTATCCGTGAGCACTGTAGTAGAGCAGTATCGTTTTACAGAGATAATGACGAACACTAGCCTCGACGACAACTCAGTTTGCTTCCTCCCGGCAACAATCTCCCAGAAATTCTGACAGTCGACTAAAATCAACTATGTCAAATACCGAGGAGCAAATTTACAAATTCGAGGATCTCACAGAATCGACAACTCACCATTTCCTCCAGCTACATGGAAATCATATAACAAATTTGGCCAAGATGTAGGATTTGTCTGGTTATAAATATGTTTTAAATTCTCAATTCTGCTGAAGTCTTTCTCTATATTGAAAGAGTGCTTTGTTTTCCCAAGGTTTACATTCTTAAAATGGAAAAAAATGATAAGTTTGTACTTGGAATGTTTTCCTTTATTCGAGAGAATTCCCTTGAGGGAAGAAAAGCACGACAGAGGAAAAGAAACGGAGCACGGCGTGCGTTGGAGCAATGGTCACAAGAGCACAGCTCGATGTTGGAGAAGAAACGGAGTAGCAGAGAGGAGCACTGGAGAGGAACGCTGGAGGAGATGGAGTGGAGAAGAAACATAGCACCGGAGAAGAGCGCTAGAGGAGACGAAGTGGAGAATAAATGGTGAAGCACGGTGCTACATCAGGATTTAAGGTTTTAAATCATGTATATTAGTGGCAAATTTTGATCATTCGCCACTAATCACGTATGTTAGCGGCGAATTTCCAGATGACTCCAGCAAACGATAGGATTGGTTCCAACTTTAAGAGGAATTTTGCAGACTTTGTGTTTATATCGTACGTGCTTTTAATTACTCGGATCTTTGATCGTTCTTTGTTTTGCTTTTTGATTTTGCTATCAATTGGAGTTTCATTCCCTCCAGTGGCGAGATCGTCAGTTCATCATCTGCTTGATAATTCTCATACTGTAAATTGAGAATTGAAACATTCTTCATGCCCTTCTTCCACATATTCTTGAAACCAGAAAACTTCGAAGCATCGCTTGATTCTAGCAGAAATACTACTGAGAACTGAATAGGAAATTGACGTGTGCAGATAAGAAAATTCATGGGTAATGGTAAAGCCCTTAATGCAAAAGATTAATTGTAAAATCTCATTGAAAAATTAGATGAACAACTTCGAGATGAAGATTCATCATTTAGTAGTTCAGATCCATGAGAAAATTAGCAACTATGATTTTCAATGGAAAAAATGACTCCATGCTACTCTGCTTTGTCAGTTCGGATCCTCTATCCCGAAGGAGCGTTTGTCCCCGTGTCCTAGGCAGAAAACTGTTGGTGCAATATCCTTTAGGTCAAGGTTGACCTGGTTGACCAAGCTTGAGTCTTGGTTTGGGTTTCGATGTTTGACAATATATTGGGTTTAAATGATATGGACAATGCAGGTGCAGTTGTTCATTTGGGGAGATTGTTGATACAATTCCCGCTTGGTCGAGATTGACTAGTTGAGATGTGAAGGAAAGTCAAGTAGGTCAAGGTTGATCGGATACTTGATTGGAAAGTCCTGGTGAGTGAAGCCAGGTAGAAGAAAGTCCTAGTGAGTGAAGCTAGGCAGAGGAAAGTCCTGGTGAGTGAAGCCAGGCAGAAGAAAGTCCTAGTGAGTGAAGCTAGGCAGAAGGAAAGTCCTGGTGAGTGAAGCCAGGCAGAAGGAAATCCTGGTGAGTGAAGCCAAGTGAAAATCCTAGTGAGTAAAGCTAGGTGAAAGTCCTGGTGAGTGAAGCCAGGCAGTTAGAAAGTCCTAGTGAGTGAAGCTAGGTGAAAGTCCTGGTGAGTGAAGTCAGGCAAGGGAAATCCAGATGGGTCAAGGTTGACCAGACATCTGGTGAAAGTCCAAGTAGGTCAAAGGGATTGACCGGACACTTGGCAAGAGGAGAAAAGTCCAAGTGGGTCAAAGGGATTGACCAGACACTTGGTGAGAGAATCCTAGTTGGTCAAGGGTGACCAGATGCTAGGTTTTATGTACCAACAAGACATGATTGACTGGATGTTGGTTTAGGGGGCTTTGGATTTGGTTGGGAGAAAACCAAGATCTGGATCGATCAGCCGATCGATTGGATCATGCCCAATCGATCGGTCGATCGATCGGGTGAGTCCCCGCGACAAAGCTCCTCCCAATCGATCAGTGGATCGATTGGGGAGAAGCATCCCGCGAACAGAACACCTCTGGATCGATCAGCCGATCGATCCAGAGCTCCCAATCGATCAGTGGATCGATTGTGAGGCGCGACTTTGCGCGATAAGCCCTGGATCGATCAGCCGATCAATCCAAGCATTTTTTTCAGAGCACAGAGGCGCACTGAATCGATCAGCTGATCGATCCAAAGCCTCCCCGATCGACTGGGAGCAATCCAATCGATTGGGATTCGACCGTTGGCGTCGTTTATAGTTGCAGGCGTTCGAGAACTTCGATAGATCTTACACGATTCATCTCCGATCTTCACCAGCGACTCCACAGCATCTCTTGAGGTTTAGATCGCCAGTTCTTGAAGGATCTTGGAGAGACATCCAAGTCAAGAGGCGAGAACATAAGAAGAAAGAAAAGCTAGGGTTAGGTTTTTTAGCTGTAAAACCTGTAAGATTTCTTGTATTTGTTGTTCCCTTTGCTTTCTTCTTGTATTGAGAGATTGTAGGGCTTCTCTGCCTTTGGTAGTTACCATAAAAGAGTATTATTCATAGTGGAGGGTGTGTGAGTGTGTGGATCCTTGGACTAGTCACCTCCTTTCGAGGTGGATACCAAGTAAATCTACTTGTTAACGTTGTGTGAGTTGTTTCTTGTTCATTTCCGCTGCACATTGTTGAAGAAACAAGCAACGCCGACCACGAGCACGCGACGAGGTGTTCACCCCCCACCCCCTCTAGCTAAATTTTGGTCCTAACAAAAATGACAAAAAAAACGTGTTTTGCACGTGCTCTGTGGAGAGCTCTCTACACTCGCCGAAGACCCTTTTCTCCTGAAATCAACTCCTTCTCCGTGCCCTAACCCAAAATCCACCTGACACCCGCTGTTTCCGCCGTCGCCGTCGAGCTCGACGACAGCCATCTCTGTCCCCTCCCGAACTCGACGGCATCCCTCCCGCCAAACCCCGCTACTTCCGCCAGCGTCGTCGACGCCATCTCTATGCTTTACAATCCCAAAACTCGTGACGCCTCTTGCTTTTACTGTGCTTTTCCCTAAAACCTTTCCTCCCCAAACCATCTCGGCAACTCCAGCAGCCATCTCGGCGACTCCAGCATCCCGTGACGCCCCTTACATCTCCACCATCTCGGCGACTCCAGCAGCCAGCGACGCCCCTTACATCTCCGCCATCTCGGCGACTCCAGCATTTAGTTTCATCGACTCCAGCAGCTTCGGCTTCCCCTCCCTTTGTTGTCCAGCAACTCCAGCTTACCCTCCCTTCGTTGACTCCAGCAGGTCCTCCAAAATTTCCACAGCTCCATTCCTTCTGCCCGACATTTGGTGTTTCAAGTTATCCTCCAATGAAGATGCTATTATAACTTTAATTAAGTCGTAAATTGATGTTTCAAACTAGACATTTGGTGTCAATTATCATTCTGTTTTCCTCTTTACCAAAAACTGCAGATCTCTTGTGCCCTAATTTCTTTCTTCAACGAGGCTTGTGTTATTTATATATATACACCTTTTATGCCACTGATGTAGCATAGGCTTCTGAAGAGATTGCATTGCATCTAAATATGATAACTTAACGATTTAACCAATCCCCACTTTGTTAAGTCATCCAAGATAATATTGATATGATTTAACCAAAACAAGTAGCATGCTCTTTGTATATATAGGTCAGCTCATGTTGTAGATTTTTCTAACGTTTGCTGTTTATTTTCTTATTCTAATGATTGTCACTGGTTTCTTATATGAAATGCAGTTTTTATTATATTATTGCTTAGATTCATAAGTATAATTTATATGTTATGAATGCTTGATTTAATCATTTGGTGATAGTGAAAATTATGTTGATATCACTTTCAGTGGACTAAATGCATAAAAATGTGTGATTGTTGCTACTTTCAGTGAAGTTTATCAATTTTTTCATAAAAATGTGTGATTTTTCATTACTTATGTAAACTATTATTGTTTAGTTTAATTTTATCGAATCTTACTTTTTTTAGTATTAGGTTGCTATTGAATGACATCATCAAGTAACAGCAGCATCCACCATACCAAATTTGAAAATGTACGATGCAAGGACTGTGGACTAAATGCATGGTGCTAGTCTCTAGATCAATCAAGAACCCAGGAAGACTATATTATGGATGTAAGCAACATGGATGGTTAAAGTGGGTAAGATATGATGCTGGACTAAATGAAGACAACAGTGATATACATTTTAGGATGTCAAGAGTAGAGTCAAGGATAGGAAGGGAACACATTACTTATCCTGGACATAATATGGGAAATATGAATGTACTGCATATAGTCTGGATATTAGTAATAGTAAACTTAATTCTTTTGGCTGTATATTTGTTTTGTTTGTTAGTTGGTCTGGTTAAGTAGTGCTAGTGATGTAATGTGATAAAGATATATAATTATGAATGATGTTGACATTTGATTTTTTTTGTTTATGAATGGATATTAATTATGTATAATTATTTCAGTTAGCTTTGTATATCAGAAATTGATGTCAACATTTGTAAATGATGAGATTTGTTCTGTATATGCATTTGTAACAATCTTGAGTAGTTGTTTTAGGTGATGCTGGATCTTAGACAAATCAAGAATAATTGAGATTAATCTTTGCACGTGTTGCTCCTTTAATATTATTTTTACATAAAATATTTACACTTAATTCATCAACATTAGCACAGAAGCTAATGTTCACAATTCGTTTAATATTTCTACGGTCATTACTATTTGAGCACAAAAGTTATTTGTTCACAATCTGAATACCATTACATGGTCAGAAATATGAGCACCTAAGCTATTTGTTCACAATTCGCTTACCATTACAGATCAGAAATATGAGTATAGAAGCTATTTGTTTACAATCCAATTGATTACCATTACATGATCAGAAATACATGACAGCACAGAAGCTATTTGTTCATATTCAAGCTTGTACAAGTTTCATAGAACACTCACTAAATAAATGTTGAAACTAGAAAGTTCACATAAAAATAATTAGACAAACCAAATGGTGCATAAAAAATATGCAACACAAAATATGGTAACCACAAAAGTTCCACAAAATATCTGGCACAGAAGTTCTTGGCTTAGCCGTAAATAATGTGTATTTGAGTTTTGAGGAGCTTGCTTCATTACATATTTGTCTGCATTCCATTGTAACTTGATGTCGGCGATGCCTATATTGTCATCAATCTTTCTTTGTGGTGTTCTTTAGTTGATGTGTATTCCATTGAAGCAACATCCACACAATTGAAGCACCTGTAGAGAAAAAAAAACAAGGAAAGCCATGTAAGTCTACTAAAAATGGCAGATGCTACTAAAAATGTCATGAAATATCATATATATATAACAAGAAAAGATACTAAAACTAGTGAAGTTTGAGAAGCAACGCATACTATACTATCACAATATTAGTGATGGCATATTATTATCATTATCGAGTAATATAACTACTAAAAATCATATATGCTACTGTAGAAATCATATATGCTACGGTAATTTACATAGAGATTTAACTCAATTGACGCTATTAGAGAGAGATGAGGCACTCAATCCAGCTAGTGGTAATTTACAGATAGTAGCAAGGTTAAATAATAGAAATTTAAGTTTGAATTCAAGAGAGGCAAAGAAAGTCTCTCACCCTCTCAGACCCTCTCAGAGGATCCGAATTGCTCATGTGCATGTTTACTAGAAATAAAGCTAGGATAGGAAAAAAGTATGTTAATCCTTGAGTTTTCTAAATCAACGAAATTAGACAACTTTCAGCTGCTCATGCATTTTGCTATCAATTTGGCCAAGCAACACATATCAGTATTGCTGATACTTGAAATATCGGTATTGGTACATTATGTCCATAGTCTACAGTTACAAGTTAATATCTATAACCACTAATCTATATAGCGGCATTGTGCATCATTTAGACTTTAAATTTAATATTTTGAAAACTGTGGCCACACAATAAATGTTTCCTCATTGATTGCCAAAAAACAAAATTGTGCAAACAAGATGTTAACAAGTATACTGATACAACAAATCTAATCTTGTGAGAAATGATTAAAAAAACAACAAAGGTGTAAACCTGGTTAATTTCTTACCATCCTTCCCGATTATTTGTCTGAAAATAATCATTATCAGAGTGAACCTGAGACAGTTGTGTTGACAAAAGTGGTGGAAATTGAGTTTCGGCCATACTCAAACCTTCAACACAACTATAATTTGTAGGCTAAAACAATAAAATATAATTTTAGATAGTGATAACATAATTATTTTAGTTTAACATACTAAAACAATTCTTACATTGATTGATCATCCGTTGACATTCTACACTTGGCATGCTCAATATACTTTCATAATGCTCTTCTACATCCTGTTATACAAAAAAAATAGAATGATTTAATTCTATATACTTTCTCAAATGTAACGATAAAAAAAAAACAACACTTTAATAAGAATGGGGATGAAACCTTAACAATTGTTGAAGTTTGGTTGGTTCTTCTTGCTCCTTTCCTTTTCTTTGAAATCTTATCTAAGCCACCTTTCAACCTCTTACCTGAAACTGTTTTTTTCTTTGTTTTAATTCCTCTGACTCCAAGAGAATTTCCTTCACCAATTTCAAACTCTCTTTCAATTGAGTGTTGGGCAATTGGTTCATTAACTTGTAACCTCTCATCCACCATCTTAAACATACTCAACAAACCATCTTTAACAACTTTGTAAGTGTCTTCCCTCTCCGTTGCCTTGGTAACCAATTGAACATACAACCCACTTAATTCTTTATATCGCAAATTGGTGCAAGCTTTTGGATCCAAACTACCTTTGTTCGCAATTAAATCAATAACTCCAATGTATCCATCTTTTGCTTTTCGTGCCCACCTTTTCAATATATACTCACTTGGGATCTTCATGATATTTTTCATTGTAAATATTTTCAAAATATGAGAATAAAAAATCCCAACAAAATCATATTTTCTACAGCTACACTCAATTTTTTGACCCGGTGAATCAAGTGTAACTATATGATAATAACTCTTTTTGTAAAAAGTAACTTTATATTTTGTATGTGATCCAACATCTTCACAAATTTCTACACTAGAATCATGAGATTTGTACCACTCTTGTTCAAACAACTTGTATACCTCAGGAGTATAAATACAACTTGCATGCTTTAAAATTTGAATTGAATACAATAAACATGGAACACTTGTATTTGATTTAAAATCAACTTTTAACTCCTCATATCGATGATCATCAAGTAGTCTTTGGAAGTGATTGAAAAAGTTTAAAAACTTGTGTTAATAAGTGGCGTATCTTTTCACAATACTATTCATGCTCTCACTTCTTTGGGTTGTAGTCATATCCGCACAAAACATTTGTCGCCCATAAACTAAAGCTCATTTTTCCTTTATGCGAAATAGACGTCTCAACCAATCATTGTCTTCAAGTGCATACTTGGTCAACATTATGTTCCAAGCTGAAATAAAATCTTCCTCTTCATCAAAATTATATATACATGAGGCAAAATCTTTAGTAAACTCTTTGAACTGAGAAAAAACTCTACTCAAATGTATTGCGGCATTTTGATAAATGTGCCAAATACACAAACGATGATGTGTTTTAAGCCATCTGGAAGCTAAAGCCTTTGTCATTGCTGCATCTTGATCTGTAAGAATAGTTATTGATTTTTTCTCACACATAGTCTTGGTAAATATATCAAACAACCATTCAAACGTCAAAGATGTTTCATCATATAATAAAGCTGCACCAAAAATTATGGATTGCTTATGATGATTAACACCTACAAACAACGCAATTGGGCAACCTTCATTATTCTTCCTGTAAGTTGTGTCAAAGCAAACAACATCTCCAAAATTTTCATAATCAGCTCTCATCTTAGCATCACACCAAAAAATATTAGTTATCAAATCATCTTCATCAACTTGAATAGCATAAAAAAAATTGAGATCATCGAACTGCATTTTATGCAAAAACTCCAATACACCTCCTGTATCACCAACTCTCATATTTCTTGTTCTTTTGGATCGCAAGTAGTTTTTGTAATCTTTAGGAATAAAACCTAAATTCTCTCTCCCACCTACTTGTCTCACCATAAGATCATGAGATGCTTTTGGGGGGAGTCCCACATCACTTGTCATCTCAATCTGTATCGCCGCAGAAGAAGATATATTTCTATGACATCTGTAGAGGTGAGTTTTGTTTGGACTTGAAAGATAATGATTATGCTCTTTAACAAATTGCTCCACAGTCAAGTTGCCATTATTTCGACAACTAATCTTTATTTTAGCCTCACAACCAAATCTTGTTTCAGGACGACTTGATTTCACATAAACATCTCGTTTGTCTTTTCCCCTTTTTCCTTGTGCACTACAACAAAAAATTCTGTCAACTAATTTACCCGATTTATCATTATGGCTTTTGCTCTTTCTTACGCCAAATCCAACTTGTTTAGCATATTTCAAATAAAATTCATAGGCTTCCTCTTCTGTCTTAAATTCCATACCCATTTTTGGTATCAATTCTTCTATGATAGATTGGTCAGAACTCATCAATAACATGGTAGAGTCCATATCCTCATTAATAACATCAAACTCATCATCCTGACAGTCGTTGTTTACATCAAAACTCAACCTACGACAACTTGTAGATTTAACCAACGACAATTCCATGATAATTACAATTAGGCTTGAAAAAAACACCAATAAATGTATATTCATAATATTAGGTGCAAAAAGAACTTATGTAGTACCAAGAAAATGAATTGGAGTAACCACCAAAGGTTATTAGGTGCTGTGTTTGGCTGAAATTATCTAATTTCAGTCCATTAAGTTATGCTTAATCAATTTAATGATCCCTAAACCTCTAAAGCGCTTGGGTAGCATTTAAGGATAAAGGAATGTAGTAGCAACGCAACAGTAGCATATTTAAATTTCTCCCAACAAAATATCTAAACAGAAGTATGATAAATCATACTACAAATATATAGATCAAAATTTGAGGACTGCAGGTTTCAATTTCTTATGTTTGATTTTCACCCAAATCAAACTACAGAAACATAGATATTGGCTGGAGAAGGGGAGGAAGAATGGTAAAGGGGAGGAAGAATGGTAAAGGGGAGGAAGAAAAGTATACCAAGCTAGACGAAGATGAAGCTGCCAGTGACCGTCAAGTTCGGGAGGAGACGGAGATGGCTGCCGTCGAGTTCGGGAGATCAAGCTGCCAGCGACCGTCTGTTTGAAACATCAATTTACGACTTAATTAAAGTTATAATGGTATCTTCATTGGAGGATAACTTGAAACACCAAATGTCGGGCAGAAGGAATGGAGCTGTGGAAATTTTGGAGGACCTGTTGGAGTCAACGAAGGGAGGGGAAGCCGGAGTTGCTGGACCGACAAAGGGAGGGGAAGCCGGAGCTGCTAGAGTCGATGAAACTAAATGCTGGAGTCGCCGAGATGGCGGAGATGTAAGGGGTGTCGCGGGCTGCTGGAGTCGCCGAGATGGTGGAGATGTAAGGGGCGTCACGGGATGCTGGAGTCGCCGAGATGGCTGCTGGAGTTGCCGAGATGGTTTGGGGAGGAAAGGTTTTAGGGCAAAGCACAGTAAAAGCAAGAGGCGTCGCGGGTTTTGGGATTGCAAAGCATAGAGATGGCGTCGACGGCGTCGGCGGAAGCAGCGGGGTTCGGCGGGAGGGATGCCGTCGAGTTCGGGAGGGGACAAAGATGGCTGTCGTCGAGTTCGATGGCGACAGCGGAAACAGCGGGTGTCGGCTGGATTTTGGGCTAGGGCACGGAGAAGGAGTTGATTTCGGGAGAAAAGGGTCTTCGGCGAGTGTAGAGAGCACTCCACAGAGCACGTGCAAAATACGTTTTTTTTTTGTCGTTTTCTGCCTGGGACACGGGGACAGACGCTCCTTTGGAACAGAGGATTCGAACTGCTGCTTTGTATGATTTAGAAAGAAAAAAGAATAAATAATAATAATAATTTAGATGAAAAGTACAAAATTAATATTTTTATCCTGATTTACAGATGGGACTGGGTATCAAATATCTAGCAAACAAGCTCGCGATAGTTGACTGATTTTGGATCATCTATCCCCCATTTTTTTAGCGGCGATTCCATGAGTTCATCTTTTCTATGAGATGTGATCATCTGTCCCGAAAATGACATGTCACCGTGTCCCCTCGTCGATCAACGGGCAATCACATTTCAAGGATGTAGTACAAATTATGGAAATGTCATAGCCGTCCAATCGACGAAGGGACACGGGGACACATCATTTTAATCCAGTGGCTTAGAGGTGATGAGTGAGACACGGAGAAAAGGGGAAAAATGGGACAGACTATCCGAACTCTAGTTGACTTGCCAAACTGAACGGGAAACAATACCGATAGTTCACTTGCCAATGATTAACGGCCGAAAAGGCGGCGGACAAAGTCTTTCAGGGAGCCCGGCGACGCTCGATCGCTGACCTCGCACCGTTTGAAACTGATGGCGGCCCACAAGATGAAGAGGACTAACACCCAGAGGAGGATGTCTAAGAGGAGATGAGTCTTGGGCTGCGACGCGATGAAGGCGAGGACGAGGCTCGAGTAGGCAACTGCGAAGGGCCACCGGATGAGGCGCGACTCCACGCGGACTCCGGTGAGCAGCGCCAGCGTCATGAGCATGGAGTTTCCGAAACCGGCCCAGCTGGCGGCCATGAAAAGCCAGTAGCGGAGGCGGTGCTTGTCGCGGAGGATGGAGTCGCCGGCCTGGTGCCCGTCGCTGTCGTCCTGGTAATAGCCTCCGGGGAGGTTGGTGCCCATCTGGTAGGTGAGAGCTGTGATGAGCGTGGCGACGACGAGGAGGACGTTGCTGTCGTTTCTCTCCCAGCCGGCAAAATGTCTCTGTTCTTGTTGCTTTTGTTGTTGTTGCTGCTGCTGCTGCTCGTGTGGCGGCTCTGTCGCCGGTGTGCCGTTGCGGAGTTCATTCATCTCTATGTCCACCGCCTGTGGTTTAGACATTACTCAAAGGCTGAGCAGGATCGGATCAAAATCGATGAATTAGTGGCGGAGGAGGAGTTGCTCACTTAAGTAGACTTGGTTGACTTGACTTATCGGAGAATTTCCAAGAAAGAGGAAGGCGATTTCGGAGAAGAAGAAGGTTGGCAAATTCCGCAAGAAAACATCCGCGTCAACTGCTACTTTCGCTAGGCTCATCCTGGCGTCCTGTCCAACTATGTGAACCGTCAAGTCAAGTGGCTAGGAAACGGGAACTAATCTCTTTTCTCTGTACGTATCTCCCTCTAATTAATTAATTAATTAATTAATTGGGCACCCATAAGAAAAAATTATACTGGTCAAGAATGAGATCTGAGTCCATAAATATTGTACTATATAACAACGAATCTTCTAAATATGCAGTAGTTAAGGATCAAATTATAGATCTCTCAATGATAATTTAATGTCCTAGTTCAAATAATTTAGATCTTTTAAATAGCTATTAACTCCTAAAAAATTTTATAGATATATAAATGACTTAGTATTAGCTGGAGAGGAAGGGTGTTAGAGTATAAATTGTTCCAAAGGTAATTGTAGACTAGACCATATTATATTAAGTTCGGACTAGTCACTCTCCGGTCGAACCCACATCCTGATGCTCATACCTCAGACCTCAGCTTGGTCATCCAATTCGCTCCAAGATCCAAGCATGGTTCAGTAGTCAAAGCAACTTTGTCACTTTCGTGTACCCATCGGATGGCTGCCCTTTCAGGGGTACATTGAGATGGTTATTTCGCCTTAAAATTAAGGGTGCAAATAAATCAAGCTCAGATCAACTCGGACTCAAGAAAAATAAAAACTTAGCTTGAGCTCGAGCGAGTTTGTGAATTTGAGCTCGAGCTCAGCCATTGAAACATTGAATTAGAATGAAAAAAATAAGACGGTGTAAAACTGGGATTTAGACCTTCAACCACCAACAAATCCAATAAAATCCTCTAATCACAAATACCTTCTCAACTTATTATTTAATTTTAAAATAGTAATTATTTTAAACATTAGAATATTGAATTAACATGACTCAAACAGGTTCAAGAGCCATTATTAAATGGACTCAAGATTGGCTCGAATATTAAACGAGTTGGCTTGAGCTCGGTCAACTTCGAACTCGAATCAAGCTTTGACCGAGCCACTCGCAAACGACTCACAAATAACTTGACTCATTTACACCCTTATCGGGAAGGAGCCCATTCAATACACATAGACTAATTAGACCGTTAGTCTAATTTAATTTTAATAATCGAGTTCGAAAAAAAAAAAATCTCACATCTAAAATTATAATATTATATAGAGACAACTGATCATTTCAAGGTTAAAATTTCTTTTTTTTTAAATAACACTGTAAAAAAATCTAAAATATCTCAAATTAACTTTTAAACAGTCTAATATTTATTTATTTTGATAATTCATTATTTGAAAAATCCTAATAATCTTATAATCATATTCATAAGTATAGTTTTGTTACTCTATTCATTAATCTATGGACAACTAATATTATTTTTTTTAAAAAAAATTATAATTTATGACTTAGGATTTAGAGTTTAGGATCTAATTGTGTTTAAGTTAAAGGATGTGTTTTTTTTTTTAAAAAAAATGAACACTAGATGTCCATGGATTATCTATATATAGCAGGGTAACAAAAACATATTTGATAAGTCTTACACTATTGGATGAGATCAAGTTTGATTTAATTATTCCCCTTCATTAGGAACTTTACTATGCAAGAGATCAAAACCTTGTAACACTTGGGAGCAAACAAGATGAAATCTATACAAAATGATAACACATCTTATCTATAGTGTTTAAGTATTTCAAACAAAGTCAATGGTTAAGGAAAACTTGAACTCCCTCTTTAGCAGCATTGTCTCACTTAGGTATTTACAACAATTGATAATTGTCCTATAAGAAGTAAAAACAAAAGAGAAAAAAACGCAAGTTTGTGATGAATTGAAATGAATAATATAATATAATTTATCAATGTGTATCTAAAAGTGACTGATATTTGTGTTTATCAAAGGATGCATTCATTTTCCAAAATACATTTCGATTTGAGTGTTACATAAAGAACAAAAGACCGACAATAGAATAGAGATATCAAAAAGGTAGAAGATCACGATACGAGTCATAATTTTCATAGGCGGACATGGATAATCTAGTAAATGATGACGTGAAACATGATGGTGTCCTCCTCCACGCGCTAGGGCCTCTCCTCTCTATTTTGATCTTTGAGTCACAGTTGTGTTAGTCGTCCGATGAGCCCCAGAGTCTATCAAGCCAACACACATCAGCGGGCACTAGTTAGGCCGGTGTGAGGCCCTCCCATAGTCAAGTAGTACTAAGATGCAGAGAAAGAAGTTCACGGGTGCATATAAGAAGAGCAAACACTCAAAGTTGTTAACTAGTTGTCCCCTAAGTGGATTTATGGTATGCTAAGAAAAGACACAAAGGAGTCATTATTTATAATGCTAATGTGTTTTTCATAGAGATTTACCCTTTTGGCCTTTTCCCTCGTCCTTACCTTTTGCAAAAGTTTGACAAAAGAATTGTATAAAATGACTCAATTGACTCAATTTACTTATCAAATGTAACTTACGCTCGATATGTGGTTTTTTTTTGTAACTATTGATGCATATGTTTGCATTTCCTGTAGTATACAAATAAAATATTCGAGCTTTGTAAAAATCGATTAAATAAGAATTATGATATTCATCTAAAAAATTCATCTAGAAAATTATTAAGGATAGACACATAAATGATGGGACCTATCATTTCACTTTTTATGGATCTCATCATTCATATGTCTATCCTTAATAATTTTCTAGATAAATTTTTTAGATGAATATCATTTTTCATCAAACTAAATTAAATTATTTAAAGATCAACTCTATTTTGTTAGACAATTATTCAATAGTGAAAAGTATGACACAAAAGTCAAAATAAATTATACTTATTAACCAATTTATCTGGATATAATTAACAAACTTATATACAAACTAAATATGACAACCAGTGGTCCTAGTAATTGATTGTATAGATCGAATCATTTGTAAATATTATTTCTAGTTAATGATGGTATTGAGATAATGCATTTTTTAACTAAGCTCGATGACCTACCTATATGATATTGCTTAAGTCAATTTAATCACATAATTTTTATGAAACAAAGTTAAACTATGCCTACATATTTTGCTTAAAAATTTTAATAGCATATAACTGTTCCTACTTGAGATCGCTGATGAAAAAGTCATTAGACAACTGTCTACTATGTTGATGAAGTCATTGAATGCCAAGGGAGAGTTGGGCCACTGAGAATGACTGCGAAGCTCAAGAGAAAGAGAGTTAGAATGGAGGTCAAGAGTGGCCTAGCTCAATCACTCCTACGAACTAGGTGCGGATCCACAGAGGGCGGAGTCGACGGTCGTCCCCCCCTTGCCGGCGGAATCAAAAAAAAATTGGAGGGATTGAATTACAAGCCGTCGAAGAAACTCTTCTTCTTCGGTAGCTGGGCTGTAATAGAAAAAAACGACGGTTTGTTTTTTTTTTTTAATTTTGAACCAAATTTATAGATATGGATTTTAAGTTGACGAGAAATTTAAGAGATGGTTTTAAAAACCCTAAAATCTAATTAGATTTTTTTTTTACTTTCCTTTTTCTCTCTCCTCCTTTGCGCTTTCCACCGTGCTCATAAAGAAAGAAAAATGATATGCTCAAGGAAAAAAACTCAAGGATTGACACATAAAGTGATGGGGCCTACAAAAAGTGAAATGGTGGGTCATGACTTTATGTGTCTATCCTTGAGCTTTTTCTTGAGTTTTTTTTTCCTTGAGCATATCATTGCTCCAAAGAAAAAGCCTCAACCCTTTTTATTCTTCTGCCGACGCCGACGAAAGGTGAAGCCACCTTTCTGTCATTGGTCCGCCACCCACCTCCTGCCGACCAGTTGTTCTTGTTGGCCAGCAAGATTTCTGGCTAAACCACGCCACCCGGACTCGAAGCAAGGGAGTTGGCAGACAGAAACTGTCCGCTGCCACCCAACAGGCTATTCTGCCATCACCGCTTCCTAACTGCTGCTGGTTCAGTGGTCCTAGAGGCCTGGCCAGAGCTCCACTGACGGCCACACGCGTTGTCGCAGCTTCAAGTAAGTGGATTTTATTATTATTATTTTTTAATTTTTCGATTGTTTTTAAATTAAGTGTATGATTTATTAATAATTATTGACTTATTGTATATAAATTAATAATTGAAAATTTTGATTGTTTAAATGTTTAGTTGCTTTAGTATATTTGATTGTTGGATAATTGAAATTTTAGTTTTTCTATATTTAATTGTTGGATAATTTTTAATTTAGTTTTTGTATAAACTCTAAAAAAAATTTTTATTAGTTGTTAGTTAATTGTGATTTGTGAATATTGATAATTTATGCTAAATTAATTTTGTTTTTTAAAAAGAATTGTGTTGATGATAATGCTAAATAATTTAATTGTCCTATTGTTAAATTGTGCATATTAAGTTTAGTAAAATAATACTAATAATTTTTTCTCATATATTATAATTTATAGAAAATGTTGAAATATTTTGCAAAGAGATCTAGAAGTTCAATTGAATCGTCTAGTGTTTTTGATGGAGGGTCTACTCCTTCACCACAAACACCACCACCTCCTCCTCCTTCGTAAATTTTATTTGAAAATATTAGAAATCTGAATAGTGAAATAGAAATTGTTGTTGATATTGGTTTATGAAAACTGATTGAAAAGTATGATGTTGATGTTAGAGATCGTATTCGAAAAGAATATTGCTATGTGTCCTTGTCAACCTTGAGGCCATAATTTTCCAAGAAAAAAAAATGGGTAAAGACAATAAATGTTTCAGAGAGGTTTAGTTTAAAGATCATGATTAGTTGGAGTATAGTTTTTCACAAGATGCAATATTTTATTTCTTGTGTTATCTTTTTAGACCTAGTAATATAGAGTTTGGAGGAGATGATGTGTTTATGAGATTTGGTTTCGTAAATTGGAAAAAAGCGATTGAAAAATTCAATGAGCATGTAGGTGAAGTTGGTAGTGCTCACAATGAGGCAAGAATCCAGCTTGAGGGTTTCAAAAATCAAAGACAAAGTGTGAAGTATTTATTTTCATTGGGGAAACATGAGATTGAAGTTGCTTATCGCAATCGCTTGACTGCCATTTTAAAATTAATTCAATTTTTGTTGCTACAAGGATTGCCTTTTCGGGGACACGATGAGTCTTCGGCATCATCCAATAGAGGTAATTTCTTAGAATTACTCGAATTGTATAGCTCAGAGTGTCCAGAAGTTGCAGCAATTGTTGGAATGAATGCACTTGGAAATAATCAAATGATTGCCCCAAAAATTCAAAAGCAGTAAGTGAATGCTTTTGCAGTTGAGACCACAAATGTTATTCTAACTGATCTTGGAGATAAGTGGTTCACTTTACTACTTGATGAGACTCGTGATTGCTCAGTGAAAGAGCAAATGACAGTTGTTATTAAATATGTGAACAAACATGGAGAAATATTTGAATGATTTATGGTTGTAGTTTATGTTGCAACAACTACAACTGCTTGTTTGAAGGAGGCAATTGACTCTTTATTTGCTAAGTATGGTTTGTCAATGACGAGATTGAGAGGTCAAGGATACGATGGTGCTTCAAATATGTCTAGAGAATTTAATGACTTAAAGTCACTGATAATGAAAGAAAATCCGTATACAAGATATGTTCATTGTTTTGCTCATCAACTCCAACTAGTGGTTATAGCTATTGCTCAAGCAAATCAATATGTTTATGATTTCATATGGATTGTTGGTTCGATTGTGAACACATCTGCATCATCTTGCAAAAGGGCCGACAAACTTCGACAACTTGAACATGACAAAAAAGTTGAACTTCTTGAAAGATGAGAGATTAGTTATGGTCGAGGACTAAATCAAGAAACTAGTCTAGCTAGACCTGGAGATACACGATGAGGGTCTCATCATTTAACTTTATATCGTATTGAACAAATGTAGCCATCTGTTATAGAGGTTCTTCAAAATTTGATTGATGATGGTGATCGTTCTTCTAAGGGTTTAAGTAGAACTTTGGTTGAAAGAATGGAAGTATGAATTTATGTTTATTCTATTATTGATGAAACGTATATTGACAATCACAAATTATTTGTCAACAATTCCATAAGAGAAAGATCAAAATATTGTGAATATGATGCGTTTGATCAATAATGTGAAAGGCAAATTACAAAAGTTGAGAGATTTTGGATGAGATGTTTTACTTGAGGATGTAAAGAAGTTTTGTAACACTCATTCCATTGAAATAATTAATATGGCAGATACCATCAACAGTCGTAGTCGTATGAAGAGATATGGAAAAAATATTAATTTTTATCACTACTACCCTATTAAAATCTTTTGTAGGATAACTTCATAATTCTTTTTTTTATTTACAGTCAATTAAATTCTTTTAAATAGTAGCATATTTATTAATGTTTACTTATGTTGTTTGGCTTCTAAATTGCAGGTTATTGATATTATTCTACAGGAGATGGATATTCGTTTCTCTGAAACTACTACAGAGGAGATGGATAGTCGTTTCTCTGAAACAACTATAGATTTATTGATTTGTATGTCATGCCTTGACCCTAGGAACTCATTCTCTAGATTTGATGTACAAAAATTAGTGAGTCTAGCTCATTTTTATGAGGATAATTTTTCTTGGAATGAGTGTATATTGGTTGAACAAGAGCTTGAAACATATATTGATGACGTCAGATCAGATAAACGGTTTGAAGGCATTTTATATTTGGGAGCTCTTGTAAAGAAAATGATTGAAACAATGAAAAATCTTGTGTTTCCTTTGGTTTATCAGATGATTGAGCTAATCTTACTTCTTCCAGTTGCTACAACAATCGTTGAAAGGGTGTTTTCGACAATGAATATTATCAAAACAGATTTACGAAACAGGATTAGAGATTAATGGATGAATGATAATTTGATAGTCAATATCGAGAAAAATATTTTTAAAACTATCAACAATGAGCTAATTTTATAACGTTTTCAGAAAATGTTGTCTCGAAAAATACAATTGTCACTTATTCGTTAGTAGTTTGCTTTAATATTATTGTACGAATTTCTTCATAATATTGTACCTTGTTCTCCTATATATAAAATTATTTAATTTTTTTTAAATTACATATAATTAATTAACTGTTCAAAAAAAAAAAGGTCATATTCGTTATCGTCCTTCCATACTTGAATTCCTAGATTCACCACTAACAAGAACAACCTATATGTGGGAGAAGAAAATCCTCTCTTTACCACATTCACCTAACCTTGTATAGTCGAAGGAAAATAGGGTTTGCGAGGGCTGCCACACAAGCCATGGAGTAGGCTGGATCAACGGAAGAGGGTCTGCTGCAAGGGGCACAAATAGCGTGATTCGGTTGTCAGTTGGATGCCACCTTCAGTGCAAGCTACCCCATCAAGGATGGTTTTAGAACGCAAGGTACAACTGCCACAGTTGTCGAGTGTTCAGAAGAGAACAACTCGGCCTAGACACTTCTACCCGGGTGGGTTCCTTTGGGTGAACACTAGATTGAGAGAGTTTATCTGGACGGAGCATGAGAGAATGTTCCCGCTTAGGATGTCTACAAGTTAATTGACTTGGATGAGTTGACTAATCCAAAAGTGTTCCTTGGACATATCAAATGAGCTAAAAATTTAATGCATTTAGAGTTGAAGATCAAATAAGATTCTTATTTTTAGAATATTTAATTTTATTAGAATAAAAAAAGTACGTTAAATGAAATTATATGCCGTTATAATAATTAATAAAACATCCCTAATTCCTCAATTTACAACCTCCCTAACAAAGTAACTCCCATCGACGCCCTATCGCCCAATCGAACGATCCGCAACCGCCCAAACCCTACCTTTCCATTAACTGATAGAAAAGGCCGTTTAAGGTTCAAACTCTCTCCTGCTGTTGCAACGGTAACGACGCCGCCCGTCAACAACCGTTGCCGCATCTGCCCCCTCTCCAACGCGCACCGCTAACGCTTCCGTCACGTCGCCGTCACGCCGCCTTCCTTTACCCGTCCGATATCGAGCAGTTCTTCCTTTTGCTTCAACGGGCGAAGGCGAAAAGGTTTCCTTTTGAACTCTCCGGCGGAACGCGAGCGTCCCGCGAGAGCGTTGCTTCGATTCGTGGGTATCCAGTCCGATCTCCGGCTTCCGACCTTCGTTCACGCAAGGTACTCGATATCTGAAGCCCTCTGGATCGTTTCGTGGTTCTGCTAGAGAGATCTCTAAGTTTTTTTGGTCCTCGATTTGTTTTAGAATTTAGATCTCGCTTCTGGATCCCTTCTGAACCTGTTGGGATCGATCCTTTTCTGGAGATTTGCCTTCCGTTCTGGTTTGCTTCTGTTGTTTTTTTCCTCTTGCTGTTTGAGCCTCGTGCAGTAGCTTTTGGCTCCGGTTCCAACCATAGTGGCGTTTACGTTCGCCCGTTGGAGTTGGGTTTGATGTGGTGATTTGATCTGGTGTTGTAGGGTTTAGAATCTGGTTGCTGCTTGCATGGGAGATGGTGGCGCCATGGCTATCGAAGTCATGAAGATTGAGCAGAGTTGTGTGGAGAACAAGCAACCGGGGGCTGCTTCGAGTTCATCCATGTCTGAAGGAAGTTATGGGTTTTCTGGGATGTCTCCGTCCGTTTGTAGCTCCTCGAGGTCTTCCCCATCCCATAGGTACTGCTTAGTTTGTTCTATTACGATTTGGATGCTTAATATGGAATTTTACTGCTCAATTTTTGCCCTTTTACTCACCATTGGTTTCCTGTTGAGTTTCTACTGTTTAATTTACTTGAAATTTTGCATTCTGCATTTTTTTTCTACACTTTTTGACTGTTCAATTTCTATAAGATGCAGAGAATCTTTGTCTGAGTTAACTAATCGGTGTTAAGTTTGGTTTTTTATTAGCCTGTATGTATGAGTTCTTATTGTAGGGATCGAGTCAAGTCTACTTTATCATCACTTGTTTGTTTCGATGCTACTCAAAGAACACTGAATCGATCAATCCCAATAAGGTAGATGCTCAAATATGCTCATTAGAACTGCCCTTAGTAGATACAAATAGGTGGTCTTTGTATGCAAAATCAACTCCACAGTGAAGCCATATAGAATCTTTATTTTTTTTTTTATGGTGGAAGCAACAAGCCAAATACATTGTGTTTAACCTAGATTATTCTCCTCCAACACATCTAGATGACAAGTAAATATGCTCAGGAAAACTTAACAACAATGCAATATGGTTCGATATAAGCCTATTGCACGAAGAGATTTTGGCGATATTTACACCCAAACAATCAACGAGAAAAGGAATCAGACAGGTTACTGATAAATCAAAGGTCTTGGTTTTGTGTTTTTCTCTAAATGAGCCCATCAGAGATGTGTTATTTATACCAGAATGGAAGCTAGAGTTTATCTAGGATTAAGAGGTAGCTTAGGTATAAGAATCCATTACATAGGGTCTTAGTGTTAATCACCTTATTCATCATCTTTTGGAGAGGAGAGTCAAGAGATAGAATGTCTGTTCATCTGGAGCTTGATGAGGGGTGGAGTTCCAGAGAACAGGAGGGCTATGGAAGGAGATATTTGCAGGAAGGTAACCAATAGAATGTTGCGTATTTGAATCCATGATTGGTTTTCTTGCCAGATGCATCTCGTGGTGACTTTCATAAGCAATTGTAGCATTCTGTAAAGTACTCTTTCAAGAAGACATCTAATTGCAGAACAATAGAATTAATATGGTTTGCCTCTAGAGTTTTAAGTTCTTGATTACTATTTAGTCTTTGTGGGAAGGGAGGCATAAAAGTTGAAGATTCAATAGATGATAGCTGCATCCAGTGACCTATTAATTGGGTTTCTGCAATAGTAGTGGATTTTTCTGAAGTTTTTCTTTTTTGGTTTAAGATACTTTTCTTACATTAGATAACTTGTTTGCTGTAGTAGTCTTTTATTGGTGACTGAATCTTGAAGAAGTTTGTTCATATTCCTTGTTTCACTAGTTATGAATACTTTTTTGGTAAATGTTTACTGACTTTTAGTTTTTCCCTCTCTATTAATTTAGGAGAACTAGTGGTCCAATAAGGCGAGCCAAGGGTGGCTGGACACCACAAGAGGTAACTGGCTTTTGATTAGTCTTACCTTGTTTTTTAGGTCAGTACATAGTCCATCTTATTTTTTCTTAGATATCTTTAATTTGAGATAAATAACTTATATTTTTTCATCTGATTTGCTCTCAAGCATTTCCATGGTGCTAAGTTCCACAACATAGTCCGTCTTATTTGTTCTTAGATATCTTTAATTTGAGATAAATAACTTATATTTTTTCATCTGATTTGCTCTCAAGCATTTCCATGGTGCTAAGTTCCACAACATCTACTATGATCCAACACTAGCATTATCATCATTCCAATGGAACTGATTCCTCAATGATTTTGCTATGACTTCATTCTCTTTTAATGGCTTTACTGATAAATATTGCTATCACTATTATTATCATTAACTGTTGATTTATATTTTTATTTTAAATCATCAGTTGAACCTTTCCTAACAACTTATGCTTAGTGCTCACCCAGTCAAATATCTAGCAGATTCACTTTGAGATAATAACATCTAGCTTTAAAGGAATCTTCCTTTACTCTCCCTAATATTTTACTAAAGCTGGAAGAAGATTTGACCAAAAAATAATGAACTTTGGGAGGGTAAAGTTTTCATTTATTCTGAATTGCATACTAAAGAAGCCAAGAACTCCATAAATTAGTTTAGTGATTTCTTTTTGTTTTCTTGGATGTCTTCTGAACTTTAAGCAAAGTATTTTGCATTATAACAAATATAGTTCTTTTGATATTCTCCATGCTATTTCTATTTCATCCTGCTGAGCCGCTGACTACTACTTTATATGTCATAGGATGAGACATTAAGGAGAGCTGTTGAAATCTACAAAGGAAGGTGCTGGAAAAAAATAGGTAGAGCATGCTATGTTCTTCTTGCTTATTCTATTATGAATGATACACTAAGATGATTCATCCTACTTATTCAGTTGTGTTGGGACCTTGATCATCAGCTAGAGGGGGTGAATAGATGGTCACCCACTTCGTTCGCTTTCCTATACTTGTTAGCGTAGCGGAAATACAACCAAACAAATATGAAAGTTAACCCTAGAGACAAGAAGAAAGAAAACAAACCCTAATACGTTTGTTTATATGGTTTGGAGATGATGCTTCTACTCCACGACTGTTTGTAAGGTAGACGATCCCTCAATACGTCAGTGGATTAGTCTACAGAACTTCGGCTAGCTCAATCCTCCTTGTCGGCAGAGAAACCTCACCACAAACTCGATCAAGAACTCTTGGGGTGCTCTAAGCTTTGGAGACTCTATTAGAAGTTAACCACCTCTAATTTCGTCCCCCAAAGCCAGCCAATCTGAGTTCCATTATATAGAGTTTGGGAGGAAACACCCAAGCTATGTTTCCGCTACCAGTCGACTGTCATACTTACTAGTTGACCAACCTCTGTGGAATTTGACCGCTACAACCTAACGACTTGATTCTGGTCGACTGCTCAGCATGGATCAATCAACTGGTCTTCATGGGCTTGTCTGTTCACTCCCAGTTGATTGGACCAGTCAACTAGTAACCCTAGAACTACAAACCCTTGAATTCCATTTCGGGTTTACTGGTTCTCAACCACTAATCTTCTGAGACATATACTAGTCGACTAGTAAATCCTAACTTAGGGTTTTTACCCCCGAGTACAATCACTCATGCACTCGTCCTCGCCCGCACAACATTGACCTTGCCTTCTAGCCTCCTCCATCAGCCTTTCGTCCCTCGGATGCTTTCCCATCCTTCGTATCTTACCTTCAAAAACTTCCTTTGGCCTTGTCCTTGTTGTCAAATCTTTCTTTGCCAAGAGGCTCCTTACCTCCGGGTCTTCATCCTTGCCAAGAAGCTCCTCGCTCTCGGAGCTTCATTTGCCAGGAGCTTTTCGCTCCAGGACTTTATCCTTGCCGAGAGCCCCTCGCTCCAGGTCTTCACCTTGCCAAGTTACACTTAGACTTATACGGCCAAGCCTCAAGCTTAGACTTACACCGCCAAAACTCTCACTTCACCTTTGCTAAGATCGCACTTGGTCTTTCCTTGCACCTGTCACCTGCACACTCAACAACGCATATTAAATACAGATGCAAACCCCAACTTAAATTCTTTGCCTAAATATCAAAATCGATTGCTCCAACAATCTCCCCCTTTTGATGTTTGACAACCATTTAAGTTAAAGAAACAAATAATGCAATATATACGTAAATAAATATACAATCTACTCATGCATATGCTATGGAACTTAATCCTTGTCTCCCCCTTCACCTAAGCTCCCCTTTGAGTTAGGATTCCTTACAAAGATATTTAGGTTTCTCACTTAAACCTAAACTTCTCCCCCTTTACCATACATCAAACAGAGCTCTCAATTATTGGATCTTATACCTCTAATGACTATAATCATCATGTATTAATCTCCCATATGATTATATACATGTATATCATCCTTTTGGTCATTTTCTATGTTCCTATTGCTGAAACAATTTCAGACTGTCTACTATCATAGTCCCAGTCGACTGCCATAGTCAAATCAACCTAGTCATTCTGTGTTTGATGAACAGTGTTACCAAGTCGACTAATTTCTGATAGTAGTCGACTTGCACTAAAATTTCAGCTTAAACCCATTTCTAAACCCAATTTCAGAAATACACTAGAAATTTCCTAGATCCCCAAAAATTCTCAAATTTTGTGAGAAGTCTGTTTTACTATTTTCTACTTGGGAATAATATAATTAAAAATTAATTCATCACGTATCCCAAGATAGGCATAAAACCCAAAACTATCTAAATAGTTTAATTGAACCTTGACCTAAAGTCCTAGTTTTGACTTCCGTTTGATGTATCTACCCATACTAAATCATAATGCATCCCTAGCATTAGTTTATATGACATCTATACATATAAAATCAATTTTCATGCAATATGAATCCTATTTCATATTTTCATGCATGAATCTCATCTCAATTGTGTCAACCAACTAGGTTAGAAACTCAAGTCCATTTCTAAACCCTTTAGCACATTTTATGACCCATCTAGAATATCAAGGAAGGTCCACTTGAGATCCATTGACCATGAGTCCCAAATTGACTCTTTGAGTTCCCCCTAGAGTTCTTAACTCTAGCCACCTTCCTAGGTGACTCATCTATTATGGCTAGATCATTATGATGCACCTCGGGTGAGAATTGACCTAACCACTCTACTCTCTTAACCATAGACACCTTGTCTTTGATTAATTTCTCTTTGTCCTTAACTTTGGATGATTTATCTGTAATTGACTTATTCTTGGATTTCTTATCCTTGGATAACTTCTGTTTGCTATAGTTATATGCAACCCTTGCATATGACTTTTCGTTGGCTTTGATTGACTTTGCTATTGTATTTCTACCAAAGTGCTCCACGGGTAATTTCCCTTTACCCTTGTTTAATGAAGACCGGTATTCCAAACCAAATCTATCACCATTAGGTTTTTGACTACCTAAAATATTATCAAGTCCTTTAGATCCAACAATGAATATATCTAAGATTTTTTCCACCCTATCAAGTTTTTCCCTTGAGACTTAATTTTCCAATTCTAGGTTTCTAACCCTAGAATTAACTTGTCCACCATAGACAATCGTAGACCTACCCACCTTCCTAGGCATATGTCTCCCCTTCTTGGAATTAACACCTAGGTTTTCCTTAGGTCTACTATTTCTAGGTTTAGCATTTGGATTTAATTTTCTTGGGCTATTAACCATGTTAACCTTATTCCTATCATGGTATCTAAATCCAAAATTATGCATAGGTAAATAAACGACATTGTTATTTCTAGCATGTATATCCTTAGAACTTGAATTAACATTCAAATTAAAATTCAAGTTAGGGTTTACCTTTCTACTTACCATTAGAGCTCCACTTGACACGAGTATCCACATGACTTCTTCCACTTCCTCTATTGCTTCATCCGCTCCATCTTCTTGAGCACTCTCTTCCTTGGGCATTTTATGTGGTAATGTCTTCGTTTAGCACACGTGAAGCACACTATGTGCATCTTCTCCTTCTTCTTCCTACAACTCAAAATAGATTCTATATGAATTGAATTGAGTTTAGGAGTTATCTCTTTTTTCTTTTTGAGTGAAGGACACCTACTCTTGTAGTGTCCCATTTTACCACACTCAAAGCATTTGATGTGGTTCTTCTTGCTCTTCTCGGTAGAGGCAGTTGAGCGTTGCACTTCCAAGACTTCTTCACTTGTCTTGGACTCTTCTTCCTTCCTTGAAGATGTGGACGATTCCACTTCTTTCCTCGAAGATGTGGATGATTTGACTTCTTTCTCCTCTTCAGATGTTGAGCACGTTTCAACATCCGATTGGTCCTTCTCCTCCTCTTGAACCAATGAACCCTTCTCCTTGAGCTCCTCCACTTGTTGGATTTGTGTAGGATTTTCATAAAGAGTAATCACTTTGCTCCATAGCTCATGAGCATACTTGTACTCACCTACACATGATAACAAATTAGGAGGCAATAAATTTATCAAAATTTGTGTTGCCTCCGTGTTTACCTCTGATTGTTCCCTTTGCTCCTTGGTCCAATACCGTGGTCAGAGACATTTTCCCTTCTTATCCGTTGAAGCTTCAAAAGGTTCCTCCAACGCTATCCAATTATTCCAATCCATTTGGAACCATGTCTTCAAGCGCTTCCTCCAATACTCAAAGTCTTCACGCTCGTATGGAGGTGAAATTCGGATGTTCCATCCTAGTGCTCCTTCCGATTCCATTGCGAAATCAATAGTGGTGAATAGACGGTCACCACTTCGTTCGCTTTCCTATACTTATTAGCACAACAAAAATACAACCAAACAAATATGAAAGATAATCCTAGAGACAAGAAGAAAGAAAACAAACCTTAACACGGTTGTTTACGTGGTTCGGAGATGATGCTCTTACTCCACTGAACAATCCCTCTCCGTCGGTTGATTAGTTCCCGAAACTCTGGCTAGCTTAATCATCCTTATCGGTGGAGAAACCTCACCATAAATTCGATCAAGCACTCTTTGATTGCTCTGAGTTTTAGAGACTCTATTAGGGGTTAACCACATCTAATTTCGTCTCTAAAGCTAGCCAATCCGAATTCTATTATATAGAGTTTGGGAGGAAACACCCAAGTTATGTTTCCGCCACTAATTGACACATACTTACCAGTCGCCTATGTGGAATTCAACCGTTACAACCTAACGGTCCAGTCGATTGGTAACCCTAGAACCACAAACCCTGGAATTCCATTTCGGGTTTGCTGGTTCTCAACCACTAGTCGACTAGTAAAGCCTAACTTAGAGTTTTACCCTCGAGTATAATCACTCATGCACTCGTCCTCGCCTGCACGAAGTGGTGAATAGACGGTCACCACTTCGTTCGCTTTCCTATACTTATTAGCACAACAAAAATACAACCAAACAAATATGAAAGATAATCCTAGAGACAAGAAGAAAGAAAACAAACCTTAACACGGTTGTTTACGTGGTTCGGAGATGATGCTCCTACTCCACTGTTGTTCGTAAGGTGAACGATCCCTCTCCGTTAGTTGATTAGTTCCCGGAACTCCGACTAGCTCAATCATCCTTATTGGTGGAGAAACCTCACCATAAATTCGATCAAGCACTCTTGGATTGCTCTGAGTTTTAAAGACTCTATTAGGGGTTAACCACCTCTAATTTCGTCCCCTAAAGCCAGCCAATCCGAATTCCATTATATAGAGTTTGGGAGGAAACACCCAAGTTATGTTTCCGCTACCAATCGACACATACTTACCAGTCGCCTATGTGGAATTCAACCGTTACAACCTAATGGCTCAATTCCAGTCGATTGGTAACTTTACGAGTCGATTGGTAACCCTAGAACCACAAACCCTGGAATTCCA
This sequence comes from Zingiber officinale, assembly GCF_018446385.1. Lineage (NCBI taxonomy): Eukaryota > Viridiplantae > Streptophyta > Magnoliopsida > Zingiberales > Zingiberaceae > Zingiber > Zingiber officinale. The sequence goes on from NC_055988.1 coordinate 163,660,438, forward strand.
TTTCGGGTTTGCTGGTTCTCAACCACTAGTCAACTAGTAAAGCCTAACTTAGAGTTTTACCCCCGAGTACAATCACTCATGCACTCGTCCTCGACCGCACAACCTTGGCCTTGCCTTCTAGCCTTCTTCATCAGCCTTGCGTCCCTCGAATGCTTCCCCATTCTTCACGCCTTGCCTTCAAGAGCTTCCTTCGGCCTTGTCCTTGTTGTCGGCTCTTCCTTTGCCAAGAGGCTCAAGAAGCTCCTCGCTCCTGGGACTTCACTTGCTCCGGGACTTCATCCTTGCCAAGAGCCCCTCGCTCCGGGTCTTCACCTTGCCAAGTCACACGGGCTTACATAGCCAAGCCTCAAGCTTGGACTTACACCGCCAAGACTCCCATGCTTAGACTTCACCTTTGCCAAGATCTCACTTGGTCTTTCCTTACATCTGTCACCTGCACACTTAACCGCGCATATCAAATACCGATGCAAACTCTAACTTAAACTCTTTGCCCAAATATCAAAACATAAGGCTACACCGATTGCTCCAACAAGTTGTTCCTATGTTTTCTTCAAAAGATCTATTCGATTTGCTTTCACGTTTCTTTGCATATTATGAATTAACTTGAATAGTAGGGAAATGCAAGCTTTTGAATACGGCAACCATCACAAAATGGGATGGTGAAATAGGGTAGCAACTGGAGAAACGAACAGAGCGATGTAAAAGAATATAAAGACTGATTCCTTTTTCATTTAGTGTCACTAGCAATACCGACTTCTAGTTCAAGCCTAATGAAGTTTATCAAAAAACATCATATAGATGAATCTTTTAGCATATGAAAAATACAAAACTGAATTTCTACTAATTTCTATAAGATGTAACCAGAAATTCCAGAACATGGAAAATTATATAGGAATTTAAGAAATAAGGAAAATATACATATACATGCATAAATTGGGTAACTCACTCATTCCTTTAGTTTTGAAACAACAACAATGAAGTCTTATCCCACTAGGTGGGGTTGGCTTCCTTAGTTTTGAAAAAGCTTAAAACATCTCTTGCCTACAAGAAAGATATGCATTTTATATTATTTCTACTTCAAGCATGCAGTGAAGAATCTCAATTTTCATTCTGATCTTACATGGGCAAGTGGTGGGTGGATGTTATAGAAATAAAGTTCTTAGTTGTGTCTTCTTGTTGATAGCTGACGTGAAGGGTTACAGAATTATGTAACACATCTAAGTCAGGACTGGTATCTGTTTGTGTAATTCCTTGTCCCCTTTGAGTTACATGGATGATTATTCATTGGGGCTTGAATTGAACTTGAACCTAACAACTAAAATGAGGCAAATGCACCAAAAATCAATAGAACAAAAAAGCCAACAAAATGGAGAACTATGAGAATGAAAGGAGAACTAGTGTTTGTAAATGTTTAATACTAATATGCATTTTCTATACATGGGTTAAGCTCATTATAGTTATTTGTATAATTCTCTAGCTACAAAGAACCTCCTTTAATGGCCTTTTAATAAAAAAGTAGAACTAGTGCTTCTGAATTTTTACTAAACTAGCAATCATGTTTCAACAAAACAAGTATGATTCAGTCTTTTTTTCACTGAAGGAGACAATCATGTATGATTTGTTGTTTACTATACCATTGGTATTAGATGTGCTGAAGTAAGACAGATTCCCTGTGCTGAAGGTAATAGATGTTTTTTTTTTTCACAAATTAAAAGACAGAATTAATGATTTGCTGTTTACTATACCAATATCTAGTTGTTCTTGCACAAGTTTCTTATTTGGTCTGGGTATTGAGGTCACAATACTATTGCCACACTGAAGTTCTTGTGAGAATCACCATTATGCCCTTGCTTTATCCTGCCAAGGGCAACTCTTCACCACAATCTTCTGAAAGCCTATTCCCCAATTGTTATGATTGCCTGGATATAATTCAGTCACATTTTTGCAAGGCTTTGAATTATTATCCTCTTTGATAGAAGAGGAAAAGAAATGAGTAGGGAAAGTCCTAGTTGGGTAAAATTACCAAAGTGCGTCTGTCAGTTTGTGAAATATCAACCTAAATAAAATGTGTTCAATTTTGAAGCCTCTTTTCTTGCATATTTCCAAACAGGGTGTTTTTCCCCTCTGTTGGTCAAACTTGGGTTTGGGGCTATACACTACTTTGGTGATCCAAGTTATTTCTTTTTTAATAATTTGTATTAATCTTTTTAAAAAATTCAAAATCGTGTAAAATAAGTAGAGCCATAAGAAAAATCTATTTCTTGAAGGTATTACTACATGTTTACTTTATTATTGATCTTGCATGTTAATCGTTTACTTTGCAGCTGAATCTTTTCCAAATAGAACAGAAGTTCAATGTCTTCATCGGTGGCAAAAAGTTCTCAATCCTGAACTTATTAAAGGTCCATGGACTCAAGAGGTAATTTGATCTTCTAATAAGCTGTATCTTTAGAACTGAAAATAGAGTACTCCATGACATTTTTTTTGCTCTTTTTGGTTACAGGAAGATGAGCAAATAATTAGTCTTGTAGCAAAGTATGGGCCATCAAAATGGTCTACCATTGCAAAGAGTCTTCCTGGACGAATTGGGAAACAATGTAGGGAGAGGTAAATTTATAGTTTTCTATAAGCATTGAAATGATATTTTTAAAAATGTTTTCAGATATCTATGTCTTTGACTTTGTATTCTTTTCTCTAGAATTTTATAATATGTTAGAAGTGTTGATGGTCTGAAACTAGTTTATTCCTAATTAATTGCTTCCATTTCCACTAACTAATAGTTCGCTATCTGACCACGTGCTTGCCAGAACTTTTGGGCGTCATATGATGCATATATGCATCTTTGTAGCGTACAAATCTTGTACCATCTAGCACAGGCAATAGATTGGCTTAATTATTTTAGTTTATTCACCATGAATTGGTAAATGCTTATTGTTCTCATTGAATATATTTTGTACCATACTCTATTTGTTGGTACAACTCTCGCATTGTCTAGGATAAACAACAGATTAGCTTAATTTTCTGGTATTTCCACCATGAATTTGTACATGCCCATTGTTTTCTAGGTGTAAGAATGTTTCTGTCGGAGCTAACATGTGCATTGGAATGATAATGCATTCATAAACAACCAAAGGGTTTCCTGTTCAAAATTTTAAGGACTATCACTTCAATTTTGAGGATACTTAGTAGTTTCCTTGCAAATTTCATTAGCTTTCTTTTAGCAATTTTTTTTATTTAGATTGAAAAGAGGGTAGTGTTACATCTAGCTTTCTTTCTGTGTTTCTGGTTAGAATTAACAGACGAATAGATTAACCTTCCTCCTATATTGCCTAGGTAGTGAGCCAATATGCCCTTGTTGGGAAAATGCAGTTTCATCATATCGCTCCTGAATTATGCTTATGATATTGGTGAACTCCTTGTTCACATGTAATATGAACTTGTTTTGTGGACTACTTACTCAAACAATATATTAGTTAAAATATTGAGCAATTTTTAGAATCAGCTTCTGTTAGTGAAATTCCCTGTAATTTTTTTTGTTGATATTGACTTCGTGGAACAATTTACCTTATGGGAGATACTAATAATAATAATAATAATAACTTTATATGCCTAAGGATTTATTTACCCTAGAGCATTTCCTTTTGCCATGGATTTCACCCAAGGAAACTGCTTATGGGTGTGTTATGGAGGTATAGCCCACTTGTCTAAGGATTGTTTTGAGGCACTCTTTGAAGTCCCTCATGCTTCTCTAAGGTATTTATGGTATGAGTCCCTCATGCCGTGAATGACAAGGTGTTGTGCCTTTTCCTAGCTTGAGCTTTAGAAAAAGTTGGTTAGTATCGCAATCAAGTAGCTCACTTCCATGGTATCCTGGAAGCTAAACAAGCAATTTGCTAGTGTTCTAGTTGTACTGTTAACTCCTTTTACTAGTTAATTATGGTTTATAGAAGTTTGATAACATGTATTGACATCTACCAGGCTAAAAATGACATAAAGCCGCTCAAAACAATGACAATGTCTGTAGATGCAGGATTCTATGTTTTCATAAAGGGCGAGTCTGTAACACATTCAGATGGCTCGATCTGTTGAGATAATTGTCTGACACTTCTATCCACAGAAGCAAATCTAAGAACTTGTATCGTTTTTTTGGCATATCTTATATCAATACTTGGCTTCTGGTGATGGGTTAGGGTATACTTATAGGTAAATGTCCAATACGAATTTACATTTGATAGTTATGCAATACTTTCTATTCCACTTTTGTGTTAAAAAACTATATCCATAGAGCATCATCCAGATGGATTACATATCTAAAAAAGTCTATGAACTTACAATCTCAATTCTTGGCTTCTAGTTATGGATCTAGTGTCTTTTTAGTTGAATGTTGAATGCAAATTTATTTTACGGATTAGCTAGGCTTTGTATTCCACTTTGGTCAAAGTCTATATTATCCAAAGAGCATCATCCATATGGATTAAACATCTGAATTTAGCTACTTAAGCCTTGCCTTCAGGATCAATCTGACCCCTTCCTTTGTTCCCTGCATATGGCTCAAGTATGACTTGTGTGATTTTGAACTTTCTTAGATGGCATAATCATTTGGATCCAACGATAAGAAAAGACGCATGGACTTCCCAGGAGGAGCTTGCTCTCATGAATGCCCATTGTGTGTACGGAAATAAATGGGCAGAAATTGCGAAGGTCTTACCTGGAAGGTATTTGACTATTTTCTGAAATATTTTTGCACTCAATAGTAAATCGTTGTTGCTCAAGAACAGAATTCTTTTTGTTCATGCAAAAAAAAAATAGTATTTATCTCTTGTTATTTTGTCATGCTCTCCAAGCAAACTATTCTTCTTGTGTAAAAAACTCTTGCTTACTTATGTCGCCCCAAATTCATTTACTTGTTATTTGTAACAAATATTGTTTGATATTGCATGCTTATATGGCAACCAGTGGCCATAATACTTGTTATTCTAACAAAGCTTAGGTAGTGCCAAGTTAGGATTGTATTGTGACTTCTAACAAACATAACATCTCTTTTAAGTTTGAACCTTGTGAATTTACATCTTTTTCACTTGCTTCTCTTTTTGTATTTAGAACTGACAATTCAATAAAGAACCACTGGAATAGTTCATTGAAGAAAAAGTCAGATTTCTTCTTGGCTACTGGTAAGCTTTCACCAGTTCCCAAAGCTGAAATTCTTGATGGCCCGAAGGACATATCAAACATAGGTGGTGGAAATACACTTCTAAGTCCGAGAGATAGAACAGAGAATGGTTCTAGAGCTTTGTCTGGATCAGCCAGTTCCTCAGATTCTGGACTGCATTCTGAAGCATTTAGATTGGATGGTCAAAAGAATTGGTTGCAACTATCATTACTTCATAATCCTAAAGCAGATACTTCAACAACTATAACGGCAAACCAAGTTCATGATCCAAATTCCCAGTCCAACATGCACACTCCAGTTTCTGAGATCTGCCATGGATATGAAGGTGGAAAAGAACTTGCAGATCAGGAAAACATAACGGAAATTGACCAACTGAATGATGCATCTCAACTAACACGACATGAAGAATCTCCCCTTGGTCGTGGTTGTTCACTCTTTTATAAGCCACCTCAGCTTCAAGATGTTTGTCTTTCTGCTGTTTCTACTCTATCATACGATTTCATTGAAAAGCAATTTCACTGCTCAGCAATTGTGTCGTCACCAAAAGAATATCAGACACCTCCCTCTTCAAAGGGGAAGGAACCAACACAAAGTATTGAATCAATATTAAAAGATGCAGCTAGAAGTTTCCCGAACACTCCCTCTATTATCAGGAGGGCAAAGAGGGAAGCAGAGACAACTCTTGCTTCTGAAATAAGTTTGTCACATGTGGATAGCGTGAAATTTTCTGAGAATTTTGCAACTATTGCTACTACTGGAAGGAGCAGAGAAAGCTTGGAGCCAGTTGAGTCTTCAATGACAAAACATGGTCCAAGTACTTCTGGCAGAAGAAATAATTCATACCATGACAACAGCTTCAATGGTTCTCCTCCATACAGATTGAGGTCCAAAAGAACTGCAATTATCAAATCTATGGGGAAGCAGCTTGATTTTACAGTCGAGGAGAAGGATTGCAACAGTAATGTCAAGCCCCTGTACTTGGCCACTCATCCTCCCAAGCAGACAAAAGAGGGAACACAATGAGAATCTAGTTGGATTTGAAAAGTGCAAAAATATAAAGAAGTCCGACGCACTAGATTTATGTAAGTTCTTTTTTATTTGAAAGTGTCATCCAGTATATCTAGTGTTTTTTGTTTGCATTACTTGAGATTTTTTTTTTTTAAAAAATGTATCATTACAAAATAAGTCATTTTTGTTTTCCCCCTCATTCTTGAGTGGTAACCGTATTTTTTTCTCGCGTTGCTGTAGGTTTGGACAACAAAGATATGGGAAGTATTATTTTCCACTTAGATCCCACACTGTATTTAAGTGGTACCAAACACATTGGACTGCACACGTTTCTCACTGCCCCTGTGCGGGTGTTGTTTAAATTGCAAGTGGATTTCGTATCTTGCACCAAAGTTATCCAAATCATCGGCACAAGATTTGGGCATTAATTGTTGTTAAACCACCCCTTGAAATGGGAAGTGGTAGAATTTTTCGCCCGAACAAGAACTTGTCTAGAGCTGATGCTGAAAATTATTCCCAATTGAGTAGGACTCGTGAAAATAAACCCATGGGCCATGGGCATTTTTTTATGCTTACAGTGTTATTCAATATGACATGAATAAATGAATGCCATGCCCTGTTTTTTTTTGTTTGGTTGTTTTATTATTATTATTAGTAGTAGTAGTAGTAGTAGTAGTATTATAGGTAGGCCTTCTTCCTAGTTTACCTATTAGATAAATTTGAAGTAGATTTTATACACATTTAGTAGTTGGCTTTCAGAGTTTTTGTCTCTATTGAAATTCCCTTAGTTATCAATCTATGAGACCCTTGATGGAGGAAGATTTGAGGTGGCGGTTGTGGGGGTGAAATCGGATTCAAAGTTTGAGCCAAAGGGCTAGCAAGATCCATTGAGCTCATTGGCCTAAAACTACACTACTACGAGACCAAAACTCTGAGATCACCGACCAATCAATTTATTAGTTGTTTTTTTTTTCCTTTAGGGTTTAGAAAAATGAGTAAACAAGCATCCATGTCAGCTTTAAATGCACCAAACGGATGACAAGCAATATGCCGGTAGTCGACGAGCCTCCCCACCAAACACTGCCGTCCTTGGGCGACATCTCCATTTCCATCTTGCCTGGCGAGGCCTAGGCCAGCAAAATATATATAAGAGAACAAACAAACAAACAGAAGCTGATGGAGAGATCACGTCGGATCAGCCCGTGCAGAGGGAGGGAATGAATAATGGTGCGTGAGCGAGCAGAGCTGATGGCGATGTGCCTGCAGTGACCAGCAATGCATTTGCTGGTGTCTCTGTCGTGTCGATGAGAATCCAGCTGATGCACGGTGGAGTGATGGAGCAGGGCGGTGGTCCAGTGGACAAGCCTAATGAATATGATGCAACAGGCTTGACTTCGAGGAGGGGTTTGCCTTAAGGTGCGGTGCATCTAAAACAGGCTGCCGATTCCTCATTTTATGAAAATCAAACTAAACTAATCGAAATTGATTGAAGATCAAACTGATATAAAATCTATTAATCAATTGATGTCGTGGTATCTGGATAAACCAAGTGGGTCGGGAATGAGTCATCCATTTTTACGTGGAATAAAAAAATTACACGAACTCTTATCTGGCGTTTGATTGAACCGTTTAGGATGAACGGTATCTTTATGATCCGCCGAATTAGTTAAAAAAAAATAAATTAAAAACTGTCTTTTCGACTGAAGTCCAACCAACAGCCGCCTTAGATTTCCATTCGATTCCATGGAGTAGAGTGGAGCGATCTAAATTGGTCCCTGCGAAATTGTTGTATATATCTTATCTCCTGTGGCAAGGACCAGCCGTCGATGGCAGTCAAATATCACAAGGACAAAGAAAGAAAGAAAGAAAGAAAGAAAGGTGCTCCCTGCTGGTGGGTCTCTCCCTGCCTCCTCTTCATCTGACTTCATCTTCATCTCCATCTCCATCATCATCTCCATCTGATTATATTATAAATGACCCTGCACAATTCCTACTCCTCTGTCAATCCAATTCCTCTATTTCTTTCTTTCTTTCTTTCTTTCTTTGTGCGAGCAGAGATATATGGAGGTGTACATGGGGGAGAAGTGGACGAAGAAGGGGAGCAGCGACGGAGCCAGCCGGAGGAGAACCAGCGGCGCCGCTGCCGGGTCGTTCCCGAGGCGGTGCGCGAGGCTGGTGAAGGAACAGAGGGCGCGGTTCTATATCATGCGCCGCTGCGTCACCATGCTCGTTTGCTGGAGAGACGTTTGATTCATTGATGCAGCGTTAGGCGGCTGCTTCGTCTTTGGTTTGCTAGGAGACGGTCGCCGGCGGCGCCGCCGTCGTCCGAGGAGGAGGAAGAGTTAGATTTAGGAGGACAAACGGTCAAAAAAAAACTCTTCTTTTTTTTTTTTTTTGGTTTTTGATCTGGAGAGTTGTTGTGCTTGTAAGTAACCCTGTAAAAGAAAGATTTACAAAGTTTGCAAATTTCGATTTGGACGCGAAAAGAAGCTTGATTGTTTAATTTGTTATTTTTTTTTCACCCTTGTGTTCTTAGTGGCGGGTTGTATCCTAAGCTGTTGGTCATGATCGCTAACGCCATCACCGCGGATTGTCTTCCTCTTTCTCTTATGTTTTTTTTTGTTCTCTGGATGCGAATCCGTTGTAATTCCTTCTCAACGACGTCAAGCCCCCGGGCTAAAGCCCGAGTAACCTAAGATGTGGTGGCTCCGCCATCAGTGATTTGACAAAGAAATTTTCATTAATTATTATTACACTTTTCACAAGTGAAGTTTAAAATTAGAAGAACATTATCAACCCACTAGCCAATAAAATCAAGTCAGAGTTAAATTTCATGATATTTAAATTTATTTGATAAGATAATCGAGTCAAACTAAGTTGAATTTAAAATGGACTGAGTCGTCAAAATAATTGTTCAAGTTTGACTTAATTTTTTTTATAAGCTTGAGTTTGGTTGAAATTTAGTTGGAGTTTGGTTCGTTTAGATATTATCTAGCTCTCAATTGAAACTTATTTAATTGTTTGATACTTTCACATTTTAAACTTTTTTTGCTTGATTATTGAACTTAATAATATAAACTTGTTAGTTCATTTTAAAAATTTCTTTATTTATTTAGATTGATAAGAGTTTTATTGATAAATATGATTCATAAATTTTATTTATGAATATTGCTCATGAACATTGTTCACGAATAGTTCACAATCTCTGTTCATGACCATTAATAAGATGAACATATATGTTGATCCTACTCGTGAATATTGACGAGTCAATCATCGGTGAGTTGGCTTTGATGACAACTTGATCACCAATCACTAAATAATGACGAGGATGATGATATTGTTATATGAGCCTGGGCGAAAGCAGACAATAAGAAGAGGGTTAGAATGATGGTCAGGGATTCCCCGACACGGCCACTCCGATGCTCAAGTTAGAGAACGAAGAAGAAGATAATATTAGAGTTTAAATGTGCATATGTGCACCTATCTTTGAATGCCAAAAAGGACTACCTTTTATAGGGAGATGATAAACTTTTTCCTTCTCTTCCAATCTTTATGTTATCATTATTTAATTCCTTAAATAGTACGATACTTATTCATGTAGTTATCTTTTTCCTAAAATAATTCGAGAATTGTATGATGATTATCCTATTTCTAAAATAATATGAGATTTGTATGATAGTTATTCTTTTCTTAAAATAATCTGAGTTTATGCAAGTATCAAGAGAAGCTCTTAAAAAGGTGGAGTGTCGAGGAGCCGGGGCACCCAAAAAGTTGGAGCGTCCAAGAAGTCGGGGATGTCTGAGAAGTTGAGGGTGCCTAAGAAGTCGGATGCGCCCTAAGAAGTCAGGGTGCCTGGGGAGTTGGGGGAGTCTGAGAAGTCGGGAGTCGACTCAGTTTTCCCTTTGCTAGAACCACCATCACAGTAGGGTCTCTAACCTCCCTTATCAATGTGGCGTCCTCTAATTACCTTCTGGATCACAAATCTCCCTTTCAAGTCTAGTCAAATGAGGCGAGAGACAGACTGACTGAACTATTGTAATCAGAATAATTCTAGCTACCTTGACTGCTCAAGCCACGTGACAAATCCCTTGCGTATTCTGAAGAAATTACACATTAAATGTTAGCATGTTTCGATCATTGTATCTTTAAAGACATCCATTCTTTTTAAACATGTTGCATGCGTTATCCACCTCGATTCATAAGCCCATAATTCATCAATGTATCTCTAAGGTTGAATCACATTAATTTAGCGTGACCTGGTAAAGAAAACTAAGTGTCTTTTATCATGTAATTATTACTTAGATTTGATTTATTATATATGTTTGATCCTACAGTTGGAAATATGTCCTGCTTATGTAACAACAGAGATCCAACGGTTCCTGTTAAGCGAGTCAGACTATATTAGGTTAGATAAGAATGTCCTTGCACACAATCGATGATTCTGCATTCGCCATCCTTCATCTTTTTTGTCTTTGAGCTTTACTTCCTATTCAATAAGTTGTTTAGTTCATCCCTACAATTCTTCTTTTCACCAGTCCTTGATAGTCTAGAAGTGTACTCCATGGAAGGGGAATCTTCTTCTCTTCTCTACTATAAATCCACCACGTCAAGCTTTACTGATGCGTCCTTGGATTGATTAAGGACTACCTACGGGATTCCGATCAATCATTTGTCAGGGCTTCTGAATGGTAACAACTAACTAGATCATCCTCCTACGATCTTTGTGACCTTCTTTCAAAATTATATGGTGAGCAGGTTGTGTTTCCCTATCCTAGTTTTCTTTATCGAAGTATCACACTACTTTCGTACTGAGGAGCTTAAATAATATAGTCCTTAAGGTCTAAGCTTGCTTAATAATAGAATTAAAAAAAAAAGACTATTTGAAAAGCTAGTTAATGATGACCTTCCATGGATTCACCTATATAAGCCGTGACTAAGGTTGCAAAAATAAGAGCTTGAATACCACTTGTAAATAATTTAAGAAACATGATAGGTATAGGAACTACTGAAGGGACTAAAGAAACAAGAACAACAACTACTAATTCATTAGCTAATATATTTCCAAAAAGTTGAAAACTAAAAGATAAAGGTTTTGTGAAATCTTCTAGTATGTTAATTGGTAAAAGGATTGCGGTTTGTTGAATGTATTTCCCAAAATAACTCAATCCTTTTTTTGCTAAGACCCGCATAAAAATATGTGTTGAATGTGAGTAAAGCTAAAGTAATAGTGGTATTTATATCATTTGTGGGTGTAGCTAATTCTCCATGAGATAACTATATAATTTTCTAAGGTAAAAGAGCATCTGACCAGTTAGAAATAAAAATAAAGAGGAACATAGTTCCAATAAAGGGTGTTAGAGTGTATACTAAAAGCCTAGTTTTTGTAAACATTTATTTTTGAAATAAAGGAATCACATTGGTCAATATCTATATTTATTTGTTCAATTAATTTATATTGTAGATAACATGGTGTGTGGTGTCACACACAGAAGATCATGTTATCAGTTATTTATAAATTATAAACAGTTACTCGCGACTAAGATGGAAATGAACAAACCATTGGAATAGTCATAATGTAATTAAGTATTAGTGTATCTTGACTAATAAATTACACTAGTACACTCTAAGTGTATTGAGTAGGACCATTTTAGGTAAGTTATTTTTGTACTGACTTTATAAAAGAACTAGACCTTGTTATTATGGAAGTGTGTGCTCTTAATCCTAATATAATAACAAGCACATATATTTAGTATTTATTTCTTTAACTTATCAAAGGGTGATATTTAGCTCGATAAATCAATAGGCCTGATAAGTTGGGAAATTATACTACTTATAGTGTGTGTTGTTGATTATAGAAGGAATCTGTGTCCTAGTTATCTAGGTTGAGAATGTCCCCAAGAGGAGCTCATAAGGATTGTCATGTTAAACCCTGCAGGTGGACTTAGTCTGACATGATGATGAAGTTGAGTGGTACTACTCTCGGAGATAGATATTAATTTAGTGAGTTGTCAGTAACTTACTTAATTAGTGGACATTAGTTATCTTAAACACAGGGAGACTAACACACTCATAATAAGAAGGAGCCCATAATGTAATTTGAGATTGGTGCGGTAGTGCGATAATAACTCTCTAGTGGAATGAGTTATTATCAATGAACTTGAGTTGTGTGTTCGGGGCGAACACGGGATACTCAAGCTCATCGGAAGACCAAAACCAATTTCTTCTCTAGGTCTCTATCGTAGCCTCATTAAAGCCTCAAGTTCATCCAAAGAAAGGTCCATCTTGGTGTCCAAGAAGGGGGTCCGCCCAATGCTTAGTGACCAAGCAAGGGTCGACCACATCCACTTCTATAGGGGCCGACCCTATTGCTTGGTGACCAAGCATGTAGGGGCTAGCCAAGATTAATTCAAATAGGAGGGGCGTTTTGAATTTTTAAAATCTTCTCTTTGTAGAAAACTAGAAGTTTTAAAAGAGAAATTTTAAATTTAAAAACTTTCCTTTTTTTGAATTAGGCCACATGTTTTAAAAGAGAATTTAAAAGTTTTAAAACTTTCCCTTTTTAACTATCTTCATTGTTGAAGGAAAAAAGGAAGAGAAGTTTTAAAATTTAAATTTTCTATCACCATGTTAAAAAAGGAAATTTTATAAGAGAAGTTTTAAATTTTAAAACATGGTTTTGATTTTTAAAACTTTCCTTTTTTAACTCCCACTTTAGGAAATTATGAGAGAGCTTGTAAAATTTTATAACGGCTTATACAATTTTATTAAAAATTTTATTTTTCCTTTTTCCCTTTATGAGGTGGCCGGCCACCTTGCTTGGTGCCCAAGCAAGGGGTCGGCCATAATTAAAATAAAAAAAATCATCACAAAATTAATGTTGGTGATTGATTCAATCAAGAGGAAAGAAAAGGAAAAATAAAAAGGGAAAAGGAAAAACTAGAGGATGATTTTATTTTTTGTAAAAAGTTTTTCCTTATTTGCCTTGGGCAAGTAATATAAAAGAAGGGGTGAGGAGGCCTCATGAGACACAACTCTTATTCTCTTGCTTGAAGACTCTCTTGGTGTGGCCGACCCTCTCACTTCTCTTTTCCCTTTTGCTCTCTTCTCCTTAGTGGTGGTGGTAGCCGGATTTTAGAAGAAGAGGAAGAAGCTTTTGGGTGGTGTTCATCTTGGAGGATCGTCGCTCACACGACGTCCAAGGCGAGGCGAGGAATACGACAGAAGATCTCGAGGTCATTAGCTTACAAAGAGAAGGTATAACTAGTAATTTTCTTCCGCATCATACTAGTTATTTTCTTTGTAAGAATTCTAAATACAAGAGGCAATTAGATCTAGTTTTTCGAATTAGTTTTTCGAGTTTGTGTTTTCTTCTTTTTCGAATTTGTGATTCGATTGTTCTTTTTGGTTAACCTAGAGTTATTTAAGGAAATTAAATATTAGCTTTCCTTAAAAGATTTTGTCTAGGCGGTGATGGTTGGTCCCATATCCAAGAAGGTCATGTGCTTCGCCATGCAGTCCTGGAAGCCAATTTTGGAAATTAATATTTAATGGAATTAATAACATAGGTGGATTTGAATCAATAGTGTTAAGTTCCGCTTGTGATTCAAATATAAACCATTAAGAACAGATAAGTTAAATTTGGAATCAATGATGTTAAGTTCTGTCTGCGATTCCTAATTTAACTTCTAAAGAACACAATAGGTTATTTAAGGAAAGGTTCGACACTTGTACAAAATTTTTGTACAGTGGAACTGGTACGTTTTCCTAGGACTAACCAACAAAGGGATCTATATGTGAATTACAAATCCTTCGGTCTATTACAAAAGGAACATAGTTCCAAAATTGATGGGTTAGTGTAAGCTTATCCATGCAGTTATGCATTCTTCAAATAGGAATTTATTTTCTAAAATATCCTGACTTTTGTGCTTTGGTGAGTCGTCCGAGATCCTTTCGATGACCTATATTGTGTTGAAGGAATATTCATATTATTCGATCGATTGCGTAAGGCCTAGTAGAATTTTGTAAAGATTCCACATAATGAATAGGTGTGGAAGCAATAATTGTAAACCACGATTGAATCTATGGAAGCATTGGTTTATACATTCCTTTTAGTCTCTATTTTAGGGATAATTTTTTTCGCTATCTTTTTTTGAGAACCGCTTAAGGTTCCAACTGAAAAAGTAAAATCATTTTTCATTATTTCAGTTGAAGTAATGAGTCTCCCATATAGGGTAGGGAGACTCATTACTTCAACTATTCCTCATGTTCTTCGAATAGATCTCTTAGTTATTGAGAGGGTTGCCCAAAAGTAGTATATAAGGAATACCCAATAAAGCTTACAAGTAAACCAGAGGGGATTGTTATTTCAGGGTATTGCTATATTTCTTTAATAATTCAGATACACTAAGACAAAAGTCTTATCCATTTGTAGATAAAACTTAAATAGTAGCTAGGTCTAGAGGGAAATTGTGAGCATAATGTTCATGCATTACTTCCATACCAAGGTTTGTTCGGTTGATGATATTAGCCTAAGTGTTAATAACACGACCCTGGCCATCAACTACGGATTGATTTAAATTAAAACCATTTAAGTTGAAAGTCATAGCACTTGTACCTAAAGTAGTGAACCAAATACCAATTATAGGTCAAGCAACCAAGAAGAAATGTAAAGAAGGAGAATTGTTGAAACTAACATATAGGAAGATCAATTGCCTAAAATAACCATGAGCAACTATGATATTATAAGTCTCTTCCTCTTGGCCGAATTTGTAACCTTCATTAGCAAATTTGCTTTCAGTGGTTTCCCTGATCAAACTAGAGGTTACCAAGGAACCTTGCATAGCACTAAATAGGGAGCCGTCGAATGCACCAGCTACACCTAACATGTGAAATGGGCTCATAAGAATGTTGTGTTCTACGTAGAATACAATCATGAAGTTGAAAGTACCAGATATTCCTATAGGCAAACATCAGAAAAACTTCCTTGACCAATAGCATAGATCAAGAAAATAACAGCAGTTGTTGCAACAAGAGCTGAATATGCAACAACAATCCAAGGACGCATACCCAAACGGAAACTTAGTTCCCACTCATGACCCATGTAACAAGCTATACAAAGTAAAAAATGTAAAACAATTAACTCGTAAGGACCGTCATTGTATAACCACTCATCAACGGATGCTGCTTCCCAAATTGGGTAAAAATACAAACCTATAGCTACAGAAGTAGGAATAATGGCACCAGAAATAATATTATTTCCATAAAGTAGAGAACCAGAAATCGGTTCATGAATACCATCAATATCTACTGGAGGGGCAGCAATTAAGGCCATAATAAATATGAAAGTTGTGGTCAATAAGGTAAGGATCATCAAAACACCGAACCATCCAATGTAAAGATGATTTTCAGTGCTGGTTATCTAGTTGCAGAAGCGACCCCATAGGCTTGTGCTTTCGTGTCTCTCTAAAATTGTAGTTATGGTAAGATCTTGATTTATTCAATTTATTAAGGACTCCCAAGCATATGTATTAACTATTCATAGTTATGAGTTAAAAATAGAAGGCTTGTTATCTAACAGTATAACATGGTTTATATGTTAATGTCAACCAATATCAACCGAACAGACGTATATCCATCTTATATATCTATGACTAAATACAAAAAATATCTACAACTAAACAATTTGTAAATGAAGTGAATAAATTTTTTTTTATTTTTTTTATGGGTTGCCCGGGACTCAAACCTGGAACTAGTCGGATGGAGTAGATATTTTTCCTTTTGGTATAATATGTAACAAATCCCTCCCCAAAACGTGCTTGCATTTTTCATTGCACAAGACTTTCCCTATGTATACATTAAATAAAAAAACATCCTGAGAAGAAAGTAAAGTACAAATAAGAATTTTGTCTACTCAGTTGATTCAAGCAGTACAGACATGAGCATTTCAAAATGATAATTCTTTGAATATTTTTTTCTCTTGATCTATAGTATAAATATAGATCATTTGTGCATCTTCTATGGATCTTATATTTATATTGTATTGTATTATGTCATGACTAATAAATAATTTATCAAGTCATTGATACGGATAATATCCAAATACCAAATACGTTCTCTATATGATCCATATAAATAAAAAGAAATTATTTTAGGAAAGATCAAGAAAATAACTTGCTCTTCTTCTGTAAAGAATTCTTCTAATAATCTTGAACTTAATCTTCACAAAAAACTGCGTGCTGAACTTTTATGTTTACGAGCCAAAGTTCTGGCACATGAAAGTCAAAGTATATACTTCTTTTGCTACAAACTCTATTTTTTTTAGGATCCACTGTGATAGTAAGAAAGCTTTCTACATATCCGATCAAATCTATTAATAATATCATAATCTGCTAAATCAGTCCAAATTGGTTTAACCCTTCCACTCGACACTGTCAGATCACTAAGGTCGACTTTCGTCCCTGCTCAACGGGTCTTGCAATCAAGCTCCCTTCTACCTTTGCACTCAAGGGCTTCGTCTAGCCTGAGGAAACCTTTGCATGCCTCTGTTACCTTTTGGGAGGCCTACGCCCCATAGAAACTATCTACTTGAGACCGTCCCTTGGCTCGTAGGTCCTGACACAAGGTTAGAATTCTGCTTCTGAATTTGTTACTTTATTTCATGATAGAGACTCAGTGCACTAGGGATTCTTCCTCAAATATACTGTTAGGCATTTCATTTATTGAGCTGAGCCTGGGCAAAGCTGAGCTTGAGTTTCATTACGCTTCAGATCCTCTGACATACCCTAGGGATTAGAGGAACCTCTTTTTAACCCCAGATTCTAGATACTCGATAGGGAAGAGGAGAGTGAAGATTAACCTCAAATATACCATTAGGCAGAACTAGTTCCATTCATGTTTAGCCGACTCAAGATAAAGAGAAGCACAAACAGAAAAGATTCTCCTAGGAAAGATGCAAGATGAAAGAACAAAGTGTTCTCTAGTACTAGAGAGAGAATAGGATTAGTAGAGAGAGAATAGATTTGCACATCAGAATCTGATGTGTTAAGCATCTCACCAGGACTGGACTTGAACGAGCTTGTTTAGATCTTGAATTCCAGGATCTTACTACTTGAATGACTTTCCCTTTCCATTAAATTGATTCGTTCACAGTATAATTATCTTATAAATGGATTCATTCACATTATAATTATCTTATCAAAGAATCTATTACCGGTTGAGGGCTCACTCTAGATCTGTACCAGTAGCTCCCGAAGAGTCTTTGAGTTAGGACTTAGCTTCTGCTCCTACCTCTCCATCAAACACTGAAGGAGAACTGAAGCTACCCAAGGAAACTAATAAAAGAGCCTCCCTCGGATCAAACTCTTCGAACCAAATATTTCAACTTATGCGGAGCCAGCAACTACAAGATGTTGCCTCTAATAGCATGAAATACAAAATAAAACTCATAGTGATTTCCTGAGATGATCTTGATCTCTGCCTGATATCGGAAGCACGATCACGGATGAAATCGAAAAGCCCTTCGAATTTCATGAGTCAAATCCCTTTCCACAGGACGTTCTCCTTTGCCTTTGATCACCTCAAATCCCTCTCGTTTTCTCTATGGATCTCCCTGGTTTGGACACTCATATATAAGATGATTGAGGAAGACTAAGGTGTAGGGACACCCCTTCATTGCATCAATGAGGGAGATGAAGGGGAAGAGGTGCCCCTTCGTCTCCTCAACGTCTAACATTTCCCACTCGTCTAAGTCAATCCATAATTGTCATATAGACCATGTCAGTCACATAACCTACAAGATGATCATGTCACAACAACCAGAGCAAAAATTAATTAATCACAAAGATCAAATAAGAACATCCATTCTATACATTAGGGAAAATGCACTACAACAAATTTGTTAAAAGACAACACTATAAAGACAACGGTTTTTGAGGGAACTGTTGTTAATTTGACAAAAGACAACAGTTCTTGACAAAACCGTTGTCTTTTAGCTCTAAAGAAAAACAAAAGACAACAGTTTTTGTAAAAACCGTTGTCGTTGAGCGAATTGTTTTATAATCAACAACACATTTTACAACGGTTTCCTAAAACCGTTGTGTTTAAGCGTATTTTTTAGAGGATTACACATTTTACAACGGTTTGTAAACCGTTGTAAACCTAATTCTTTTGTTCCATTGCCCTGGTTTAATGTCTTCCCCTCTCCGAAATATATTTTGGCGCGTGTTTTCCCTCCCTCATCCCGCGATCTCTTCGGGAACCCTAGGCAACTGTGTCTTTCTCCTCTCCTCATCCCGCGATCTCTTCACGTTCCCTCTCCTCACACAATCTCCTCTTCCCGATCTCCTCACACAATCTTCTCCACTCCTCACACATTTTTGCCTTCCACCCCTTTGCACGAACCCCTCTCCTCAAAACTCCTCTTTGGCTAAACCTCTCTCGCTGAAAGTCTCCGACGAACCCCTCTCCTTGAACCTCTCCTTCGAACTCCTCTCAAACTAACCCTCTTCCGCTGAACATCTGAACAAGCCACCTTCGTTCCCTTTTCAAATGGGGTGAATCCATAGTTACACTGATATAACTCAGGTATGGCTGGAAAAACTCTTTCATCTTTTTAGAAGGGTTTATAGTATTTTTTTCATCTTCTTAGAAGGGTTTAGAAAAAGACCATTGTGATGCATTGTTATATGGAGTTTGTAAACAACATACAAAAAGGTTTTTTTTTCCCTACTTTGGTAAAGTATATCATAGTAGTTGTTTCACTTATGTGAATTGAACAAATTATCTTGATACTAATCAATGGAGATGGACCTTGTAAAGTCTCCATGAATGTCTTCAGAATTTTATAGGCAAGTCTGCATTTTCAGTTTCAGGGGCAGATCAGGAACTCATGCGAGTCCCTTGATTTGGTTAGCTGTGGACCATGTGCAGCAACTAAAACAGGGAGACATTTGGTACCTGTAGTGATAATGGAAATTAAAAGCTAAAAGACACAATTTGGAAATCAAAATATATCAGAAACATCATGCTCCCAGGAGCAATATTTGAACACAAGTTATTTTTTTTTAAACAAGAGAAGCTCAACTAAAAAGGAGATGAGGGAAACGAATATACTAGCGATGCATTTAAACACGCTACTTCTGGTTTTAAATTTCCCAATTTAAAATAAGAGCTTGCACTACTTCTTGTTCAAGTTTTCCTTAGGTAAGAAGTTGTCCGACAATTAATAAGAAATCACAATACGTTTGATATGATGCCAATAAAGAAGGAAAACATGGTTCCATATAACTTGTCAATCCATACAAGCATGATCTGCAACTAGAAGTTTTTTTTGCTAAATCATGTTATCCTGGTCTCTTCTTTACAATTCTTCTAGCTTGTCTCTCTTCAAAGTATACTTCTCTTATCTCTACTACATGCTTAATGTTTAAAATAATTGATTAATAGTTGTCACATTTAATATTAATTTAGCTGTATTTACCTTAATAATTAAATAAAATTTTTTATATATATTCCAGCATAATTCACTAGATTAATTTTGTGTTGTTTGTAGCATTGCTAATTTAATGTTATTCTTACAATTGTTTTGAAGGATTTGACTCATTATTAGCTGCTTAGTTGTATGAGTAATGGATAAAGATTGGATGTCAAAGAATAGGCTATCACATGAATATGAGATTGGGGTAGAGTCTTTCTTGCACTTTGCAACACAAAACGCTATAGATCCGAATGCAATACCTTGCCCATGTGCAAGATGTGGTAATCTAAAGACGAAAGATGTTGACACTATAAGAGCACATTTGTGTTGTAATGGTATGGATTTAACATATCATACATGGATTTGGCATGGGGAAAAATCTAAAATCGGGAACTCAATGAATGATCGAGTAGGCCAAGATGAACACAAATCTTTTGCTGAGGAACCTATTGATATGGTACATGCTGCATATGATAGTTATGCTGAGAATCCAAAACAATTCCATAAGCTACTTGAAGATGCTGAGAAACCTTTATATCCAGGATGTACTAAATTTACAAAGTTATCTTCACTTGTCAAATTATATAACTTGAAGGCAAAATATAGTTGGAGTGATAAAAGTTTCACTGACATACTTAGTTTGATCAGGGAAATGCTTCCAGATAACAATAAATTACCTTTATCTTTGTATGATGCAAAGAAAAGCTTATCTGCATTAGGGATGGATTACGTGAAAATTCATGCTTACCCTAATGATTGTATCTTATACCGAAAGGAGTATGAGGATTTTACCAGTTGCCCTATTTGCGGGATGTCACGGTGGAAGTTGGGGAAAAAACATACAATAAATGAAGGAGTTCCAACAAAAGTCCTTTGGTACTTCCCACCTATTCCAAGATTTCAAAGATGGTTTAAGAACAAGGAGATATCTAAGGAGTTAACTTGGCATGCTGATAAAAGAATTCGTGATGGATACTTGCATCATCCGGCTGATTCACCCTCTTGGAAATTGGTGGATCACAACTTGCCTGATTTTGCTTCTGAGCCAAGAAATCTAAGATTGGCCATATCAGCAGATGGGATTAATCCCCATAGTACGATGAGTTCTGCATATAGTTGTTGGCCAATTGTTATGATCACTTACAACTTTCCTCCAATGTTATGTATGAAGAGAAAATTTATGATGCTCACTATGATGATTTCTGGTCCCAAACAACCGGGGAATGATATTGATGTCTACTTAGCACCTTTAATTGATGACCTAAAATGCTTATGGGATATAGGTGTTGATACATATGATGCATATCGAGAGGAAAATTTCTTGCTTAGAGCTGTTTTACTATGGACAATCAATGATTTTCCTGCATATGGGAACATGTCAGGTTGTGTTGTGAAAGGATATTATGCATGTCCAATATGCGGTGAAGAAACATATTCAATAAGGTTAAAGCATAGTAAAAAAATGTCATATACTGGCCATAGAAGGTTTCTTCCTAGAAGTCATCCTTATCGAAG
This sequence comes from Zingiber officinale, assembly GCF_018446385.1. Taxonomy (NCBI): domain Eukaryota; kingdom Viridiplantae; phylum Streptophyta; class Magnoliopsida; order Zingiberales; family Zingiberaceae; genus Zingiber; species Zingiber officinale. Next base: position 163,681,605 of record NC_055988.1, read on the forward strand.
GCAAAAGAAAGCATTTAACGGGAATCAAGAGTTTAACCTTGCACCAAAACCATTAACTGGCCATGAAGTATTAAAAAGAGTTGAAAGTATTAATTATTGTTTGGGAAAAATGAGTGGGAAGCTTCAGTTAAAGGATGTTGATGAAAAATCATGCTGGAAAAAGAAATCTATATTCTTTGAACTTGAGTATTGGAAACATCTACATGTTCGACATGTTCTTGATGTGATGCACATTGAAAAAAATGTTTGTGAAAGTCTCATTGGTACGTTACTTGACATTCCAAGAAAAACAAAGGATGGAGTAGCAGCAAGAATAGACCTTATGGAGATGAATGTGAGAACTGATTTGGCACCAAAGATGGGGGAGAATAAAACATATTTGCCAGCAGCGTGTTTTACACTAAGTAAGGCTGAGAAAATTTTTTTTTGCAATTCTTTGTTAGGAATAAAGGTCCCAACAGGTTACTCATCCAATGTTAAAAACCTTGTGTCGATGAAGGACTTGAAACTTGTTGGCCTTAAGTCACATGACTATCACACTTTGATGCAACAATTGCTTCCAGTGGCTATCCGTGGTGTCTTGCCTAAACATGTTAGAGATACTATCATTCAGTTGTGTGGATTTTTCAATGTGGTATATAATAAAGTGAAAGATGTCTCAAAGTTGGATGATTTGCAAAGAGAGATTGTGATGCTATTGTGTTTACTTGAAAAATATTTTCCCCCATCTTTTTTTGATATTATGATTCATTTAACTGTCCATCTTGTGCGGGAGGTGAAATTATGTGGACCGGTATGGTATAGGCATATGTACCCATTTGAAAAATTCATGAAGATCTTGAAAGGCTATGTGCGAAATCGCAATCGACCTGAAGGATGTATAGCCGAAAGTTATATTGCTGAAGAGGCTGTGGAATTTTGCTCAGACTACTTGACTAGTGTGCATACAATTGGGATCCCATCAAGGCATCGAAGAGTACAACTCATAAAGCCTCTATCTGGTTCAGTAATTCACTCCCCTAGTCATGATGAGTTGCATCAAGCACATCGTTATGTATTAGAAAATGATGATGATGTTGATCCTTATATCGAGTAATTTCTCTAACTTATTAATACTTTCTTGAACTTTTCTTATATTCAAATGGTTAACTTATCCCTAATCATTTCATCAGGGAGCACATGACATTTTTGAATGCAAAATTTCCTCATAAGGCTAAGTCCAAAAGGTGGCTACAAGATGAGCATAACCGATCATTTATTAACTGGTTACGTGATCGTGTAAGTTTCATAAGTTTTGAAATATAGGTTTTTTCAAAGCTAAGTTCAAATTTTATCACATTGTGAAATATAGGTTGCAAGTGCAGTTTGCCATTCCACTAGTCAAATATCAGAAAGATTGAAGTCGATAGCGCGCGGACCTAGCAATCAAGTGTTAAAGTATTCTAGTTATTTAATTGATGGGGTTACTTATCATACAAAAGAGCATGATGATATACGAGTTGTTCAAAACTCCGGAGTAAGCTTAATCGCAAAGACAATGCAAGTTGCTAGTTCAAAGGACAAAAATCCAGTTGTGTCAGACATGATTTTTTATGGAGTCATTCAAGAAATATGGGAACTTGATTATCAAAAGTTTCAAGTTCCAATGTTTAAATGTAATTGGGTTGAGAATAATAATGGTATTAAATTTGATGATCTTGGTTTCACGCTGGTAAATCTCAAGAGAATTGGATTCAAATCTGACCCTTTTATATTGGCCAGTCAAGCAAAGCAAGTATTTTACATTGAAGATCCTTAAGAGCCTACATGGCATGTTGTACTTGCAACACCTACTAGGGAGAACATTGAATATATAAATGATGATGAGTTGGAAAATGATGTAATCCACTACCAATGTTTTACAAGAGGGTTTCTATCAATGGATGTTGATGGAATAGATGAGAAAGAACCACCATGTAGCCGTGAAGATTGTGATGGGACTTGGGTTATCAATAAATAAGTGATGGAACATGTTCCTTTTTTTTTATTATGGTTCTTGTATGAGTAGCATTTTGAATGACATTGATGTATGATGCAAATGGAAAACTACTGTACTTTATTTACCAATGCATTGCATAGTGTAATTTTATGAATGGCTAACAAGTTGTCAATGCATAATGCAGGAATTGCATCATTGAAGAACTTAACAAGATTCTGGAATTGTATCTCTTCATTGCTTTGTGGAAACTATGACATCTCGTGGAAAAAAGAGTACAAGAAAGGGAATTCAGGTAGATGGAAATATTGTAGGAACCAAAGAAGGTAATATGGCAAATTCTGGAAATTCTGGAAATTCTGGTACAGTAATGGAATCTCAAGAGACCGAAACAACAAGAACTTCAAGAGGTCGCACTCGTTTGGATAAGCTGGTTAGGCAAAGGGCCCACGGAATTAGAAAGGATATAAAATTCAATAAATTTGGACAACCAATAGGAGACTTTGCTAGTGAAATGCAAAGTTATATTGGCATTCTCGCTCGGGAAAAGGTTAGGATAAGTTACAAGTCATGGAAGCAAGTTCCAAGTGGCGTTAAGGATTTAATATGGGAATCAGTTAATGTAAGTTAAATTTCTTTTGAAAATTTTAATTACCTTATATATGTTTAATATTTTTTATAGTTGAGTTACAATGTTGACCCCAGATGGAAAAAGGGGTGTTTGAATTCGGCAAATAGTAAGTGCCGGCAATATAAAGCTCTCCTCACTCATAAGTTTATTTTTAGCAAGCTTGCTAAACCGGAAGAGTTGAAAGAGCCACCAATTGGGTATGGTATTACACGAGATGATTGGAATGCGTTTGTAATCAGTCGCATGTCGGACGACTTCAAGGTAAGGATTATAATTTGCTATTTTCAATTGAGTTGATCACAAGCCACTGTTTTAGTTTTAAAGCTGGTATATATGAGGAATGTTCAATTAACTAGAAAGTAAGTGATGAGCAAAAGAAGAGAAGAAAGCAGAATGTATACCCACATCGGCTTGCCCGTAAAGGTTATGCTCGTTTTGTTGATGAAATAGTAAGTATTTCTGCTTAATTCGGTAAATATGATCTAGAATCTGCCTATATTTTATTCTTACTAAATCTATTAATGTGATTTATAAAGTTGTATATATTATACATTTTGATTGTAGGGAGATGAATTATGTGATGATGAAGAGATTAATCGAGCGATTATTTGGAAGAAAGGACGGATGAATAAGAAGGGGCAATTTGAAGGCGATGATTTGAAAATGGCAATAGAAAAGATTGTAAGCAAGCTCATTATGCGTCTTTCCTACTAAATCTATTATGCCTTTATGGTTTTTATTATGCCTCTGTCCTTTATTGTCGCAACAATAATATATTGTTACATTTATGTACACGACAGCATTGCAGAAAAAAAATCAAAATCTGCATCCAAATCTGCATCTGCTTCTTGATCAAAATCTGCATCTGCATTAAAATCATTTCATCTGCTTCTGCATCTGCATCTGCATCAAAATCATTTTGTTTTCTTAATAGGGAGTTATTAATTGATGATTTCTGCATCAAAATCGTTTCTTAATAGATGATTTCTGCATCTACTTTTGTATATCCATATTAGTGTTAGTACTTAATAGGGAGTTATTTACCAGTAATTAATTTTGTACCAGTGATTATTTTGTTTTCTTTTGCATGACAGGATGATTATGTGCAACAAAAACGGGAGGGTAAGTTGCACTTAGAAGAGGCAAACACGGATATCCTTTCAAAAGCACTTTCATCTGAGGAGCATTTTGGGCGTGTGAGGGTGTTGGAGGACATGTCACTCCAACATTCTATTTTAATGTTGGCAGCATAGTGCAGAAACACCTTGTTGATGAGCAGTTTATCCTTCAACAAAAAGAGTTGATGGAGGCAAAGATATTAATCTCACAACAAAATGCACGCATATCGAATCAAGATGAACGCATACAGAAACTTGAAGCAATGTTCAGAAAGGGTGCATGCGACTTAGATACGGATGAAAAAGGTAGTTTCTCAGTAAAGTTGCATCCCATGAGTGACGAAAATATCAAAATTGAAAAGTGTGTCCCAAATATTGAAACTTTGGATGATGATGACATGCAAATTTTGAACAATGATGATTTCTTCCATGTATATATTTAGTTGTCATTATATTACTTAGTATTATTGAAACTATAAGTTGCATCAATTTATAACATGATTACTTATCTTCTAGGGTAAACCGGTTGCATTGACATTGGGTTCTAAGAGCAATATTGTTGCCTATGGTACAATTGTTCATGTCAATGCGGTTGGTAAATTACTTCATGGTGTTCCATTACCTATTAATTGTATGCGTGTCTCCATTGATAAGGCTGTGGATGAATTAGCACAATTGTCATGTCCAATTCCAAATCAATGTGATACAATTGGTGATGCTATTGGAACACATGTGGGATGGCCGGCTAACTTGGTAGTTATGCAAGATGAGGTAAATGTCATATTATATTTATAGTTAAATTGTCCAACAAAGATTAGTGTTGCACCTAACATGTGTACATTTGTAATTTTTAGAATCCTCAAAGGAAAAGAAGTGTTGTCCAAAGAAATAACCCAATTATTTCATCAAGTGTGCCAAGGTCATTGCATCTACTGTATTGTTATTGTAACCGTGCTCTAAATGATGAAACAAATATATCAATGATTTGTGAGGAGGGTTTCTTTGACGATCAATATGAAATCCTTGTGCACCTTGAAGATATCATTCCTTTTTATCATTTGGATCCCATAACTACAAATTGTATAGTAATTTACATGTGGTAAGTTTTCTTATTCTATTTGTTTACCATATAAATTGTATAAACTTTATTGATTTAGCATTGTAACATTCTTCATTTTGAAATGGTAGGCATCTTTATAAAAAGCTGAAAACATATAACAATGTCCACAAAATCAGATTTGTTAATCCACACATTATCCCATATGTGCCATGTGTGACTCGACTGGACAAAAACAGCAAATTCGAGCAGTTGAATGAAAGAGCTAGTGTTTTGGCAGATAAGCTGAGTCAAGCATCAAGAAATCAACTTGTTTTGGTGCCACATAATGTTGGGTAAGTAAGACTTATAATATCAGTTTTAATTTATTGTTTCGAGAAATATGCATGCAATAATTATGTGATTTGTGCATAGTTATCATTGGATTCTCACTGTCATTGATCCATATAAGGAGACAGTTTATTTGTTGGATTCGCTTAGTCATCGCATTCGTGACGAGGATTGGAAATACGTAGTAGATATGTGAGTACATTTTTTAATTTTATTAAGCATTTTTTTAATCAGTAAAACTCTCATATGTTCATTCTTATTGATGTATAAAGGAGCATAAGATTGTTTAATTCAAACAAGGCAAAAAAAGGGAAAAAACATGTTACATGGGAAGTAGTAAAGGTATGCATGTCTACTTATGATTAAATTACAAACAATTAAACATGTATATTAGACATTTACAATTTGTTTTTAACATAGGGCCCTCGCCAACTAGATGCGAAACAGTGTGGTTTTTATGTGATGAGATATATGAGAGATATTATTGAAGAATTGGCAACTATCAAGAGAGATTCACTTCGATCAATAGTAATATTTGACATTCAATTCTCAATCTTCTCAAATATTTGTGTGTTTATCATTTTGCACTTATCATCTTTTGATTGTTTTTTACTAATCTAATCTATGTCTTTGTTCACAGTTCATCAAACCCCAGTACTCTAGAGAAGAAATTGATGAAGTGCATTCCGAGTGGGCAGAATGCATACAAGACTATATTTATGACTAGGTATTTAAAATCATACAATGACTTGATCTATTCGGAAAGTATTTGCATATAATGCAAATTACATAATCTGATCCTAACAGATATGCCCCTGGAAACATCATGATTATTAAAACTTTAGTGTGTAAGACATCTAGGTAGAACATCTCTATTTTATTATTATTCTTATACTGGAATGCATGAAATGTTTTTCAACATCTTAAGATTTTGAGATGTTCAAACATATATATCATTTGCTGGTAAACACATTTCTGTAGGACTAACACACTTGTCAGATTATGATGAACTGATTAACTTTGAGCATCATGAATTGTTTCCTTTCTTAATGGACAGTTTTCTGCAGACTAGGATTTACACATAAAGGAGGTGAGCTAGATAAATATTTTGAGCAGTTACCTGATTTATGAACATGATAATACATGGGGAAAATACAGGAGCAAGACCAATTTAATTAATAGTATTGAGATTCTTGTTTTCTTTGAGAATGAAAATGGTTTCTCAATCAAACAAAATTGAAAATATTTGGAATTTGCAATTTGTTGGACATGATGAATGGTCAGAATGGGTTAAAGTTGGATGGAAATAACTTACACTTTGTTGAGAATCACAATGATCAAGTTCATTCACATAGTTGTTTCGACTTACTTATGGCAAACCAAACCAAACCAATTTAGCAATCACTGTATGCAAGATACACAAACTATCTAGACTTACCTAGAGTTGCTCTGATCTGACTGCTTTTTTCTTCTCAATGTATTCTGCCCTCCTTTATTTGCTATTACTAGCTACAGGGATTGTTGGTATATTCCGTGTAAGGCTTCACCTTGACTTAAGCAGGGTGGTGTTATCATATTAGATTATGTATAGCTCATGTGTACTTGGTATGTGTTGGATTCAACTTCATCTGCTTGCTAAGACGTTTTTGCCAATCCTGGTTTCAGTCCTTGTTTTTGCTAATCCTGGTTTCAGTCCTTGTCCATTGCACACTTTTGCTCTATTTCATGCACAAGACGATTTAATTCAATTACCTTATTTATTCAACTTATCTGCTGTACTATTTGTCCAACTTTGTACAATTAGCCTTGAACTAACAAAAGAAATGAATTTGAAGGGTTGGATCGAACAGCCATATGAACCAGTTTCATAAACTTTTTTTGTTCTCACTTGCTTCACTAATGAAATTGTGAAGCGGCAACGTTTCTCGTGCTTATTCGGCCATTCTTTTTTTCTATGGCTTTAACTATATTTTATTTTCGTAACAGGGAGAAATTGCTGGGTTTGCAAGCTGGGAATGAAGAAAAATAACCAGGGAGAAATTGTTGGGTTTGCAAGCTGGGTTTGCATGATTGTGGTCTTATAAACTTAATTTTGTGGTTTCATCTTTTGTGGTTGTCATGATTGGATACTACTTGTGGTCATGTTTGTTTATAAACTTAAGTGAATGTACACATGTACCGGTTTTTGTTTGAGACAAGATGTATATATAAATTAAAAACAACTAATCGAATGTATATATGTTGAAAACTATTTTTGTGAATGTATAAATGTTATGTTGTACCAGTTTGTGTGCAATGGCCATGGTTTTAATCGTTGTGAAAAGTACATATATAGACATGCAACTGAATGTACAAAGACAACGATTTTTAACCGTTGTGAAAAGTATTCTAAGACAATGGTTTTAAACTAAAATTTGAAGAAAGACAACATGTGTATATGTTGTTAAAAGTATATCTGCGATCAAATTTTTGCAAAACTAGCAATTACAACGGTTTTATACTGTTGCAGAACTGTTGTCTTTGGTATTAAAAGACAACACTTTAAATCCGTTGCATTACTGTTGTCTAATGTGGTCAAAGACAACGGTTTTAAACCGTTGTCTTTTACCGCACATTTAACAACAGTGTCAGTTACAACGGGTTTAAAGGGCCTATGACAATGGTTTTTAACCATTGTCTTTTAATGTTTTTGTTGTAGTGATATCTAGAAGAGGAAATCGAGTACAAAGAAAGTTGAACAAGTGCAACATACTACACTTGTCCTTTTGTAGTAATTAATTACAAAAGTAAATTACCGACACTTAGAGATTAAAGTGGGAACGCTTGTTGATGTCGGTCTGTCAGCTACGATCGGAAGTCTTCGGAGTAGTCGTCGGGCGCAGCAGCTTTGAAGTAGAGTCATAGCAGGAGCCTGGAGCAATCAGAACCTCAAAAGGATGCGTAGTAGCTCGAATAGGTGTTGTTATAGGTTACTTGGTCGAGCTTGCCTTATATAGACTGTGGAAGGCGCCTTCCATAGGCGTGGAAGGCACCTTCAACTGGTCAAACTCTATTCCGAATGGCTTGACTCTTATCTATGATGACGTCCAACTTTATCCTGCGGAAGGTGCCTTCCATGGCCATGGAAGGCACCTTCTATGAACAGTGCAAAGGCGCCTTCCATAGCTATGGAAGGCACCTTCGGGCACTGTTCACCTGAAGGCAATTTCCCTCTTTTGTCCTACAAACAATGTTAGTCGAATACACCTGCAAGACAAGTGTTAGCATAATTATAATTAAAGAGTGGTAATTAGTTCTTGTCCTCCCTAGACCAGGAACTAGTTAAGGTCTCAGCTTAGGGATCCAAAATGGATCTAAACTGGACTGATGCTTATTGTCCCTTCAACCAGGATGCGTCCTCACTTGGTCACTCTCCTCCAGTGACTTACCTTTAATTTACCAGTTTCCCAGACATCCGGTCAGCCCGTCGACCTGCTTGGACTTCATGCTAGCTATCCGGTCGGCCCGTTGACCTAGCTGGACTTCTTGCCAAACATCCGGTTAGCCCGTCGACCTATCTGGACTTTGTACCAGCTATCTGGTCAGCTTGTCGACCTAGCTGAACTTCATACCAGCTATCCAGTCGGTCCGTCGACATAGCTGGATTTCCTACACACTTAATCAAGTGGTTAGATCACGACAAAACCTAACTTAACTTACTTGTCATTCATCAAAACCTGAGTCAGACTGTTACTGCAAACCGCACCAACACAAATGATGTGTGGAAACATAGTTATCACTTGATTTATAAACCAATTCTAATTTATACTGAGTTAATAATTAAGTATATACATATGAATTACATTGAAATAATAAATAATATGTTTATTTATGTAGATTACGACAACTAAGAACATCATAGCTGAACTTAATAAAGGAGAGAAATTATATGGGGATAACTACAAAATATGGCACCTCAAGATACAATATGTTTTTGAAGAATAAGAAGTTCGAGAGGTTGTAAATCAATTCATGGAAGAATCGGCTGATGGTTCTACTACACAGCACAGACGGGACCTTGATGCCTATAAGATATGGAAAAGGAAGGACTCCATTGCTAAGTGAATATTGATTAGTTCAGTGGTGGATGACCTAGTATTTAAGTATGAGTCATTACCATTAGCTCATGCTGTTTGGGCAGCCTTTAGAGAGAAGTATAGTGGAGTAAGTTTCAGTAAGTTCCGTCAGCTAACAATTAAATTTGATAATTATAAAAAATGCTCAAATGTTACCATGACCCAACATCTAAGGGAAATGAGTAACATGATTTGAGAGCCTAAGATTGCTGGTAATACATTGACCGATGAATAACAAGTTTAGGTAGTTATCCATTCCCTTCCTGATCCTTGGGAAACGATGAAACATAACCTTACCCACAGTGAGAGTATCAATGTTGGGACCGAAAAGTAGCTAGAGGGGGGGTGAATAGCTCGTCGCTGCTTGTTTCTTCAAAGATGCGCAGCGGAAATACAAGAAACAAACCACACAACGCTAACAAGGTTGGTTTACTTGGTATCCACCTCACAAGAGGTGACTAGTCCAAGGATCCACACCTACTCACGCACCCTCCACTAATAAAACCCTCCTTTTCGGTAACTACCGAAGGCGGAGAAGCCCTACAAGTTCACATTACAAGAAGAAGGGGAAATGATACAAAATACAAGCACAAAGCTTACAATGAGTACAAGAAAACCCTAACCCTAGCTTTCTTCCTCTTGCAATAGATCCGCCTCTTGACTTGGAAGAACCTCCAAGAACTTCAAGAACTGGCGTGGAGAGCTCTGTGGAGTCGCTGGTGAAGATCTGAGCTTTGTCGTGGAAGCAATGCCGAAGGAAATGAACGCCTGCGGCTTAAATCGACGCTAACGGTCGAATCCCGATCGATTGGAATGCTCCCAATCGATCGGGGAGGCTTTGGATCGATCCACGGATCGATCCAGAGCGCCTCTGTGCTCTGGAAAAATGCCTGGATCGATCCACGGATCGATCCAGTGCTTATCGCGCGAAGCAGCAGCGTCCCAATCGATCCACTGATCGATTGGGACCTCTGGATCGATCCACCGATCGATCCAGAGGGGTTCTGTTCGCAGGGACTCACCGGATCGATCGGCCGATCGATCCAGATCTTCTGGATCGATCCACTGATCGATCCAGATCTGCTGGATCGATCCACTGATCGATCCAAATCTGCTGGATCAATCGGCTGATCAATCCAAATCTGCTGGATCAATCGTCTGATCAATTCAGATCGCTGGATCAATCGACTGATCAATCCAGATCTTGGTTTTTGCCCAAAACCAAGTCCAAAGCCCCCTAAACCAACATCTAGTCAACCATGACTTGTTGGTACATAAAACCTAGCATCCGGTCACCCTTGACCAGTTAGGACTCTCTCACCAAGTGTCTGGTCAATCCCTTTGACCCACTTGGACTTTTCTCTTCTTGCCAAGTATCCGGTCAATCCCTCTGACCTACTTGGACTTTTCTTCCTCGTGCCAAGTATCCGGTCAATTCCTTTGACCTACTTGGACTCTCACCAGATGTCTGGTCAACCTTGACCCATCTGGATTTCTCTTGTCTAGCTTCACTCACCAGGACTTTCCCAATTGCCTAGCTTCACTCACTAGGTCTTTCACCTGACTTCACTCACCAGGATTTTCCTCCTGCCTAGCTTCACTCACTAGGACTTCCCAATTGCCTAGCTTCACTCACTAGGTCTTTCACCTGGCTTCACTCCCCAGGATTTTCCTCCTGCCTAGCTTCACTCACTAGGACTTCCCAATTGCCTAGCTTCACTCACTAGGTCTTTCACCTGGCTTCACTCGCCAGGATTTTCCTCCTGCCTAGCTTCACTCACTAGGACTTCCCAATTGCCTAGCTTCACTCACTAGGTCTTTCACTTGGCTTCACTCACCAGGATTTTCCTCCTGCCTAGCTTCACTCACTAGGACTTCCCAATTGTCTAGCTTCACTCACTAGGTCTTTCACCTGGCTTCACTCACCAGGATTTTCCTCCTGCCTAGCTTCACTCACTAGGACTTCCCAATTGCCTAGCTTCACTCACTAGGTCTTTCACCTGGCTTCACTCACCAGAATTTTCCTCCTGCCTAGCTTCACTCACTAGGTCTTTCACCTGGCTTCACTCACCAGGATTTTCCTTCTGCCTAGCTTCACTCACTAGGACTTCCCAGTCAAGTATCCGGTCATCCTTGACCTACTTGACTCTTCTTCAATCAACCTTGCATTGTCAAACATCGAAACCCAAACCAAGACTCAAGTTTAGTCAACCAGGTCAACCTTGACCTGAGGGATGTTGCACCAACAATCTCTCACTTTTTGATGTTTGACAATACCAACACTATCACTTACAATACCACATGTAAGTTAGGCTAATCCCATAGCCTAAACCTTCTTCATGCCACTAGGTAATGAATACATAAGTTAAGCCCTTCATTCTCCCCCTAAGAGGGCAAACTCCCTCTAGGTAATAAAAGCCTAACTTACTCCCTTTCAGTCTCCCCCTATTGACACACATCAAACCATGCCCCATTTTTGGGCACACATTAACAAATTCACTTGTTGAAAACTCTCCCCCTGAAGAGTTGCTCATCGTTGTTCACAACTTCACTCGTTGTGATCAACACGATAATGAAGGTCTCATACCCTTCATTATCCTTAACCCTACATTCTCCCCCAATGTAGGCAAATGCCCATCCTTGAGCATTATCCACTTGAAACCACTTGAACAATGATGATATCCACTCCCCATTAAAGTTCAAACGCTCAACCTTGAGCATGTTCTTAACGGAAGGTTAACCACCTTCCAAGGTTCATGAAAAATAATTTTTATGTCTTTAAAGAGTCCCTCCCCCTAAAGACATGGTGGTAACTTCTGTCATTGCACCAACAATGACTTGGAATCCCTAAAACTTTAGGAAACCCAATTTTAGAAGTTTTGAGGTTCAAATATTCAAAATTTGAAACAAACCTCAACCTAAACTTCAACTTAGCCTTCCTTAACCAATCCATCCTTGTTTTCCACACGAAAACACCCGTTTTATGTATACAAATGTATTTTCAGGGGTTTGGAATGGTTACCTAGACTAAAATAGGTTCAAAGATGCTGAAATCAGACCTTCTCGGCCAAAATCAGCAACTTGGATCGATTGGAGTTGGGTTCCAATCGATTGAACCTTACTGAATCGATCCACTGATCGATTCAAGATGTGTAGATCGATCGGCTGATCGATCCAGCGAGCTTCTGCTCGCGAGAATTGCCTTCTGAATCGATCCACTGATCGATCCAGATCTCCAATCGATCCATGGATCGATCGGAGCTCTGATAGTTGCTGAATTTCAAATTCAGCCAACTTCAGAAACCCCTAGAAAATTCTACAAAAATCCAAAAATCATGAAATTTTGTGTAGACATTATTTAGGGCATACTTTATCATGGAAAAATAGTTTTCTATGAAAATACATCATATTTTTAAAGATTGACACAAGCTTGAAAACTTGCTAAAACTTTAGCGTTTCCTTCAAGTTTGTGTCTAACTATTCAATGGTGATTACTATCAAAAGATAGCCTTCACCAAAGTTTTCCAAAAGCCTTTTAAAATAATTTTCAAAACCAATATCCCATCACATTCCTTGGGCTTAATGCACATGACTTGTACATTAGCTTCCCAATGATGGGAAAACACATAACTATGTGTTTTGATGAACCTAAAACTCAAAGGAATGCACTAAATCAACATCATGAGTTTTATTCATCTTCCTAACATCTCACTTGTATCTAATGTGCACTAAAACACATACAAGTCACCTTATAGTCCTTGTGAGATGTGAGATTTTGGTTTTGCCCTATTCTAGGGATCATGCATATCTATCTAGGCATTTTAGAGATATTAGACATCCACCTAGGATGTCACTTGTTAATAAATGTTGTTAAATGTCATTTGTCCTTAATTACAAGGAATTAAACTTAATGCATGATTATGTTATGGCATACATTAAAAGGAAATAATTTTCAAAAGAAAATATCCTATAACTACATGATGTATGAATGTCATGACATGGTATTTTTGGATTTTTCATAATAAAACATGGAAAAAAAAATAAAACATGATGCCATGGCATATAATGGGCAAACAATCATGGCAAGGTTTAGTATAAATAAAATATACCTAGATTACCTTTCTAAATATCCTTAACCACTTAGCTAACTCAAAATATACCACTTGTTTTAACTTAAAACGTTAAACCTAGATTGCCCTAAATGCTTTAAAGAAATGTCAAAACCTAAATTGACATTTCTATTTCTCTTGATTTGTTTATGCCACTTAAAAACTAAGCATATCCTCAAATGTTGGCATATTCCATTTTTCCTCAAGAATAATCACATAAATCAAGGCCCGGATTGCCTTAAATTTCTAAGAGAATACCAAAATCCCAACTTGGTATTTCTCTAGGTTTTCCCAATTTATGTCATTTTAAGATAAAATCAAATTTTCCACCATTAGGCACATTTTACTCTTTCAAGGAGTAAATAATAATTCCATTTCACTTTCAAAGGTTAACAAAAACCTTGAAAATGCTCCTTGAGTGTCAATTTCCTCAAAGTTGGGTTAACTACCCTTCTAATCAGAGTTGACACTCTCTAACCCATCTATGGGGTAGAGAAAATGCTCCTAGGAACCCAACACCTATTGGTGCTCCTTGGATGCTCTAGGTACTCACTAGGGATAACTTCCCTAGATACCTTCCTAGTGACCTTGTTGGGCTTCTTAGAAGCCTTGGTCACATTTTCTAGGTCAACTCTAGGGATAGCCTCCCTTGTGGCCTTGTTAGTGACTTTCTTAGACTTCTTAGAAGTCTTAGTCACTTTGGTTGCAAAGATACTTCTAGGGATATCTTCCCTTGTATCCTTGACTTGACATCTAGACTTAGGGTTTGTTCCATAACTGTATGGAACCCTATGATAACTAGGCACATCCTTTTTTGCTTTGGGTTTGTATCCCAAACCTCTATGGCCATTTGATGACTTTTGTACCCCTAAACCTAGGTTATGCTCATTTTGCCCTAATAGGATATTTTCTAATCTTTTTAGGGTCTTTTCTAATTTATCAAGTCTTGACCTCAAGACTTGATTTTCCCTCACTAAGTCCTTAGTATTTGATTTTTCATTTGATCCATGAGCATTTTTATTCTTGGGCTTGTATCTATTATCCTTAGTATTCTTGCCCAAATGTCTATCTACCTTCCTAACCTTAGGTTGAGTAGTCTTAGCATGTAGGGCCACATGCTTTTCCTTAATGCCCTCATGCTTTCTATTCTTATGGTAAATTGCATTAAAATGATAAAAATTAGAACTATCATGCTTTTTACCATAACGTAAAGGGGTAGGCTCAATAAATGTTACCTTCTTCTTTACCTTGGAGGTTCCCCCTTGACTAGTGCCTCCTTGAGCCTTGACCATCTTCTTCCCCTTGGGGCATTGACTTTGGTAATGCCCTTTTTGTTGACACAAGAAGCACACAATGTGCTCCTTGCTCTTCTTTGTCCCGGGGGTGGTCTCCTTGGGCTTCTCCTTGCCCTTTTGTGTCACTTGACCCTTCTTCTTGGCCAAGTTGGGACACTTGCTCTTGTAGTGCCCACTTTCCCTACACTCAAAACATATTATATGATTTTTATTTTTAATTGAAACATTTATACCTTCTTGTGTAGGGATGGCACTTGCTCCTCTATTTGATATTTCTTGAATTTTGGAGGTGGCACCATCTTCTTCTTCTTCACTTGACCCGGATGTGGAGGCCTCTTCTTGCTCCGGGTTCATTGATCTACACTCCCCCTCAATCCTAGAGGTGGAGGCTTCATCATCTTGTATATTGAACAAGGAGTATGCTCCCTCCTTGTTCTTTTCATTGCACTCCCTTGAAAATGAAGCTTCTTCTTGGACTTCTTCTTCGGAGGTTGAGCATCTCTCAACCTCGGAGTCCTCTTGGTCTTGCTCCAAAGAGTCACCCTCTCTGGATTCTTCTTGCTCTTGTACAGTGGAGGGGATCTCTTCATGAAGCTTGGCCAATTTACTCCATAATTCCTTAGCATCTTCAAATTCTCCAATTTTGCAAAGGATGGTGCTTGGCAATAAATTGACCAAAAGCTTGGTCACTTTGTCATTGGCCTTGCACCTTTGGACTTGCTCTTGGCTCCACTTGCTCCTCTTGAGAACTTTGCCCTTTAAGTTTATTGGAGTCTTGAAGTCTTCCATAAGAGCAAACTATTGCTCTATCTCCATCATAAGAAAATTTTTGATTCTTGATTTCCAAGAATCGAAGCTCGTGGAAGTGTATGGTGGAGCCACCCTCGTGTCGAATCCGAGCCCATCTCGGAATTCCATTGTAAAAGTTGAGCTTTTGAATTTCTTTGACTTTGACAATTTTGCTTCAACTTCTTCACCCTCTAGCTCTTCTTGTTATGCTTGACCCTTCCGGCGATGATTCCGGTGAAGAGCGGCCTCGCTCTGATACCACTTGTTGGGACCGAAAAGTAGCTAGAGGGGAGGTGAATAGCTCGTCGCTGCTTGTTTCTTCAAAGATACGCAGCGGAAATACAAGAAACAAACCACACAACGCTAACAAGGTTGGTTTACTTGGTATCCACCTCACAAGAGGTGACTAGTCCAAGGATCCACACCTACTCACGCACCCTCCACTAATAAAACCCTCCTTTTCGGTAACTACCGAAGGCGGAGAAGCCCTACAAGTTCACACTACAAGAAGAAGGGGAAAGGATACAAAATACAAGCACAAAGCTTACAATGAGTACAAGAAAACCCTAACCCTAGCTTTCTTCCTCTTGCAATAGATCCGCCTCTTGATTTGGAAGAACCTCCAAGAACTTCAAGAACTGGCGTGGAGAGCTCTGTGGAGTCGCTGGTGAAGATCTGAGCTTTGTCGTGGAAGCAATGCCGAAGGAAATGAACGCCTGCGGCTTAAATCGACGCTAACAGTCGAATCCCGATCGATTGGAATGCTCCCAATCGATCGGGGAGGTTTTGGATCGATCCACGGATCGATCCAGAGCGCCTCTGTGCTCTGGAAAAACGCCTGGATCGATCCACGGATCGATCCAGTGCTTATCGCGCGAAGCAGCAGCGTCCCAATCGATCCACTGATCGATTGGGACCTCTGGATCGATCCACCGATCGATCCAGAGGGGTTTTGTTCGCAGGGACTCACCGGATCGATCGGCCGATCGATCCAGATCTTCTGGATCGATCCACTGATCGATCCAGATCTGCTGGATCGATCCACTGATCGATCCAGATCTGCTGGATCAATCAGCTGATCAATCCAAATCTGCTGGATCAATCGGCTGATCAATTCAGATCTGCTGGATCAATCGACTGATCAATCTAGATCTTGGTTTTTGCCCAAAACCAAGTCCAAAGCCCCCTAAACCAACATCTAGTCAACCATGACTTGTTGGTACATAAGACCTAGCATCCGGTCACCCTTGACCAGTTAGGACTCTCTCACCAAGTGTCTGGCCAATCCCTTTGACCCACTTGGACTTTTCTCTTCTTGCCAAGTATCCGGTCAATCCCTCTGACCTACTTGGACTTTTCTTCCTCGTGCCAAGTATCCGGTCAATCCCTTTGACCTACTTGGACTCTCACCAGATGTCTGGTCAACCTTGACTCATCTGGATTTCTCTTGCCTGGCTTCACTCACCAGGACTTTCCCAATTGCCTAGCTTCACTCACTAGGTCTTTCACCTGGCTTCACTCACCAGGATTTTCCTCCTGCCTAGCTTCACTCACTAGGACTTCCCAATTGCCTAGCTTCACTTACTAGGTCTTTCACCTGGCTTCACTCACCAGGATTTTCCTCCTACCTAGCTTCACTCACTAGGACTTCCCAATTGCCTAGCTTCACTCACTAGGTCTTTCACCTGGCTTCACTCGCCAGGATTTTCCTCCTACCTAGCTTCACTCACTAGGTCTTTCACTTGACTTCACTCACTAGGATTTTCCTCCTGCCTAGCTTCACTCACTAGGACTTCCCAATTACCTAGCTTCACTCACTAGGTCTTTCACCTGGCTTCACTCACCAGGATTTTCCTCCTGCCTAGCTTCACTCACTAGGACTTCCCAATTTCCTAGCTTCACTCACTAGGTCTTTCACCTGGCTTCACTCACCAGGATTTTCCTCCTGCCTAGCTTCACTCACTAGGTCTTTCACCTGGCTTCACTCACCAGGATTTTCCTCCTGCCTAACTTCACTCACTAGGACTTCCCAGTCAAGTATCCGGTCATCCTTGACCTACTTGACTCTTCTTCAATCAACCTTGCATTGTCAAACATCGAAACCCAAACCAAGACTCAAGCTTGGTCAACCAGGTCAACCTTGACCTGAGGGATGTTGCACCAACAATCAAGACTTTCACTAATGTCTCATGCCATGTTGACCTTGAGGCAGAGAGGATTGAATCTGTAAGGATTTCTACTCAAGTTTTTGTAGCTGAAGGTTCTGATTCTAAGAATAAAAAAATGATTTAAGAAAGGAAAGGAGGCTAAAACTATTGCAGCAAAAAACCAAATCAAGAAAAAAGGAAAGAAATATGGATAAAGACCTAAGAGCAAGTTGACTTTCTATAACTATGGCAAGAAGGGTCATTTTGTTCGGGATTGTATCGAGCCAAAAAAGATAGATCCATCTTTATCTTCTTTCCATGAGTATTATATTGCAAGTATAGTGTTATTAGCTGTTTCTTATTCTTTATGGATTATAGATTCAGGAGCAACGAACCACGTGGTTCGTGGTTGAGCTACATATGTGAAGTACCGTCGGGTACCAGCTAACAACAAATGGATATATGTGGGAAATAATGTAAGAATTGAAGTCAAAGGAATTGTCACTTGCAAGCTCAACCTACGTGGTGGATGAACCTTATTTCTACATGACGTCCTGTATGCTCTGAGATTTGACGGAATCTGGTTTTCGTCACTTGTCTTCTGGATTTAAGTTATAGTGTAAATTTTTATAGCCGTTATGTGGAACTTCGAATTAACTTCGTGCTAATTGGGCATGGTTATGTAACAAATAGTTTTATGGTTCTTGATGTAGAACCAAATAATAATGATGATTATTTTTCAAACATTACTCTTAATGCTGATGTCAATGATAAAATTTGGCATGCTAGACTAGGATATATAGGACAAGAATGAATGGATAGATTAGCTAAAGAGGGCCTTTTAGACACTCATGATAAGATTAACTTGTCTATATGTGAGCACTGTCTTGCTAGAAAGGCAACTAGGAAATCATTTGGTAAGACTATTAGGGTTGAATCATCGTTGCAATTAATTTATTCAGATATTTATGATCTAATGAATGTGAAGGCTAGAAATTGAAGTTCTTATTTCATTACATGTATTGATGATTTCACACATTGTAGTCATGTATATTTGATTTCTCACAAATATGAAGCATTAGATTGTTTCAATCATTACTTGAATGAAATTGAGAATCAATTGAAAAGTAAGGTTAAAACCTTGTGCACTGACCGTGGAGATGAATATTTATCTAATCAGTTCAATACAATGTGTAATAATAAGGGATTATTAGATAGATGACTATCCCTGGAACTCCATAGTAAAATGGGATTGTTGAAAGAAGAAATAGAACTCTTCTTGAAATGGTTAGGTCTACGATAACACATGTTAATTTGTCGATCTCCTATTGGGGAGATGCATTATTAGTTGTGGTCTATATACTTAACAAAGTGCCTTTAAAGTCAGTTCCATCTACCCTATATAAAAGTTAGACAGGTAGAAAGCTAGATTTTAGTAATCTGAGACCTTGGGGGTTAGCTGCCTATGTTCATGATAAGACTCACGAATATAGAAAGTTAGAACTCAGAGATAAGAAGTATATCTTTATAAGGTATTCTGAAATTCTGAGGGTTATGCCTTCATTGGTGAGTGACAAAATGGAACCATTTCTGAAATAGAGTCAAGAGATGCTACTTTTCTTAAAATTGAGTTCCCAACACGAGGTGAAGTTGATAAGACAATTACTCTATATGTGATAGAGGAGGAAGATAATGTTCCTTTATGAACAAATCAGGAGATGCCTGAATCTAGTCAACCTAGTGGGAGTAATTTTCCACTGAATGAATTAGTTTCTCAATAGTCTAACCTATGAAGAAGTAGTCGCCAGATTATTCCTCGAAGAAGCTTTGACATTGAGAATGAGACATTGATGATTCTCCCAGTTGACGATGAGGAATCTCGAACAGTTGAGGAAGCTTTAAGAAGCTCAGCAAGATAAAAATAGAAAATTGCAATGGATAAGGAGATGGAGTCAATGAGAAAGAATCAAGTTTGAGATTTAATCGATCTTCCTCCGGGCTGAAGGACTATTGGGAATAAGTGAATTCTCAAAGTAAAGAGGAAAGTAGATGGATCAATTAATCAATACAAAACTCATTTAGTTGCAAAAGGATATACCTAGATGGAAGGTATTGATTTTGAAAAGACATTCTCCCTAGTTGTGAAGTTTGTGTCAATAGTATCATCCTAGTTATAGTAGCACAATTTGACATGGAATTAAATTAGATGAATATATAAATGACTTTCCTTAATGTAATCTTTACAAGGAAATCTATATGTCACAGCCAGCAGGTTACGTTGTCGAAGGCCAAGAGAATAGAGTATATAGACTTAAGAAGTCTATACATGAGCTAAAGCAGACATCAAGACAATGAAATATGAGATTTAATGAAGTCATTTTATCTTATGGTTTCGAAATGATTAATGAGGATTATTGTGTTTACCTAAGAAAGGAAAAAAAAGAAAGTTTACAATTTTATCATTATATGTTGATGATTTGTTAATAGCTGGAAGTGACATAAAGTCTGTGATAAAAGTAAAATCATAACTTTCATCACAGTTTGACATAATAGATATGGGAGAAGCTGAATACATCTTAAGAGTAAAGATTATTAAAGATCGATCAAAAAAACTTTTGGGTTTGTCTCAAGAAGCTTGTATTACTAAGATATTACAACACTTTAATATGTCAAATTACAACGTTGAACAGACACCTATAGTAAGAGGTACTGTTTTGAGCAAAAGTATATATCCCAAGACTCTTGAAAAAATAGATGAAATGAAGAAAAAAATATATGCCAGTGTTATTGGTAGTTTAATGTTCATTATATTGTGTATTCATCCTGATATAAGATATGCTATTGGCTTAGTTATTCGTTTCCAGTCAAACCCAAGATCGAGACACTAGAAAGCGATGAAAAGGATATTCAGACATTTTAAAAGGATATTGAATTATTGTCTCTATTTCTAAGGATCAGATATAAGCCTGAGTGACTACATAAATACAGATTGGGCAGGGGATCTTGATGATAGAAAATCCACATTTGGCTCTACCTTCTTGCTGAATGGTGGCGCCATCTCATGGAACAACAAGAATCAGGCTTGTGTAGCCTTATCGACAATGGAAGCTGAACATGTGGCTTGTGCAGTGGCTGTGCAAGAGACTGTCTAGTTAAGAAGGTTTTTGAAGCATCTGAAGATGGCTGAAGACAATAGGAGTCATGTTACAATGTACTATGACAGTCAAGCTGCTATACCTTTTTCTAAAGATCCTAAATATCACAGCAAAGATAAACATGTAGAAATTAAGTATAATTTTTTAAGGGATATTGTTGACAAGAAAAAGATAATTCTTGAGCACATCCCTACACATAATATGCTTGCCAATTCTTTTACTAAGCCATTAACTAAATAGTCATTTTAAGGACATGTTAAATTTTGGGGACTTCGAAAAATGTAATTTATTCTAAAGGCATTTAGATAAATGAAAATATCATGATCTATTTGTAAAGGATCGGTGACCAGCTTGAAGGGGGGTTGGATAGACGACACCCCCAAATACTCGCTTCTTCCTACACTTGTTAGCTTGTGCAAGCAGAAATACAAACAAAACAAACAAGCTAAAGACTAAAACTAAGAAAGGAAAGGCAAACCGCTAACACGTTCATTTAACGTGGTTCGGAGATTAGGGCTCCTACTCCACGGCGTGTTCTTGAGGTGGGCAATCTCGATCCGTCGATGGATTAACCCCTGACAAACTCCGGCTATCTCAAGTAGCTCCTTGTGGGTGGAGAAACCTCACCTCAACACTCACAAATACTTGAGAACAAGTAGACTACTAATTAGGGGTTTCCACCACTAATTTCGTCAGCTATAACCAAGCTCCCAAGCTTTGGTTATATAGTCCGCGGGTTGATAACTCCGCCTACCAGTCGACTGCCCTCTGTGGAAATTCGACCGTTACATCCCAACGGCTCGATACCAGTCGACCGCTAAAACTAGCAGTCGACTGCTCCATACTGACCGAATGAACAGAAATATTCTGTTCACTCCCAACCGACTGCACGGTCGACTGCTAAAACATGCAGTCGACTGCTACAGTAACGCTACAGTACTGCTGCAGTAACTCTACAGTAAAACCCTAAAACTAGGATTTTACTCTAAGTACAATCTCTCGTGCACTCGTACCCTTACCCTTATGACTCACTTGACGCTTTTTTGTAGCCTTGACCTCTTGCCTTCAAGCCTACTTCCTTTGGCTCTCGTCCCTCGGATGCATTCAAGCCTGCGGCTCATCCCCAATACCATCCTTCATGTATGCCTCGAAGTCGCTTCCCTCGGCCCTTGTCCTCGCTGCCTTGTCCACGGTCCCTCGAATGCTCTATCCTTCACCGGATACGAAGCCATCAACCTGAGTCACATGTGTATCCTGCAGTCCTGCACAACTCAAGTACACATATCAAATACAAGGGTGAACCTAACTTAAACTCTTTGCCCAAACACCAAACACATGGTCCCACGGACCATTGGGATTACTCCAATAATCTCCCCCTTTTTAGTGTTTGGAAATACGTTTAAGTTAGGGAAAACAAATAGCAAATAAACATGCTAAAACAAATGGACTTACGTTGCCAAGGCTACACACTTGGACTTACACCGTCGAATGGACTTACGATGCCAAGGCTACACACTTGGACTTATAACGCCGAATGGACTTACGTTGCCAAGGCTACACACTTGACCTTACACTGCCGAATGGACTTACGCTGCCAAGGCTACACACTTGGACTTACACTGCCGAAATAAAAATGCAAACATGCATTGGAACCTATCCCAAGGCTCCTCCTACACCTATGCTCCCCATTGAGCTAGGATTTAAGAACCTATCACAAGACTCCCCTTACGCAAAGACACTAAGGTTTTCCCAACTAAACCTTTACTTCTCCCCCTTTGCCTAACATCCAAAAAGCTTTCAACAATATCCCAATTGTTGAAAACTTATTATCAAATTGACCCTAAACTCGTGTATTTATTCCTCATGGATCTCATACACATATACGAGCTGACTTGGTCAAAATCCAGTGCTGAAAACACTTTCAAACTGGTATCGGTCGACTGCAAGAAGTACCAGTCAAATGCCCTTATCAAAATGAACTTACAGAGACATTCTATGCTTAAAAATACTGTTACCAGTCGACTGCTAACTATAGCAGTCGACTGGTACGCTATTTCTGAAAAAATCAACCTTTTCTGACCAACTTCAGAAATGCACCAGAAATTTCACAGACCTCCAAAAATCCTAAATTTTGTGGAGATGTCTATTTTATCAATGTCTACTTGGAAAATATACATATATATAAATATATTTATCACAAATCCCAAGATTGACACAAAACATAAAACTAGCTAAAAAGTTCAATTGAACCTTGACCTAAAGTCTTAGTTTTGGCTTTCTCTTGATGTATTTTCCCATACTAACCCACAATGCATCCCTAACATTGGTTTATATGACATCTATACATCCAAAACTAATTATCATGCTATATGACCCCAATGTCATATTTCTAAGCATGAAACATAACTCAATTGTGTCAAAACCCTAGGTTTGAGACTCAAGTCCGTCTCCAAACCACTTGGCACATTCCATGACCCAACCTAGACTCCCAAGTAAAATTCACTTGAGATCCATTGGTCATGAGTCCCAAATTGACTCTTTGAGCTCCCCTTAGAGCTCTTAGCCTTAGCCACCTCCCTAGGTGACTCATCCACAATGGCTAGGCCACATCGATGCACCTCCGGTGACACTTGGCCTACAAATCTAACTTTCTTAACCTTGGACACTTTGTCCTTGGTTAATTTTTCCTTACCTTTAAATGATTTTCTCTTGCAATTTATTGGTTTCTCCTTGCTATAGTCATATGCAACCCTAGCATAAGACTTTCCCTTAGCCTTGGAGACATTAGATCGGTATCCCAAACCTGATCTATTATTGTTGGGTCTTTGACTACCCAACACCATACCTAAACCTTTAGATCCAACATTGAATCTTTCTAGGGTTTTCTCTAATTTATCAAGCTTTGCCTTCAAAGCTTGATTTTCCCTTTCTAGGTTCCTAAACCTAGAGTCAACATGTACACCATGGACATTCCTAGACATATGTCTCCCCTTCTTGAGATTAATGCCTTGGGTCTCCATAGGTCTACCATTTCTAAATTTATCATGCATTGGTCTCCTAGGGTTATGATCTATATTTACCCTATTCCTATCATGATATCTAAATCCGAAGTTATGCATGGGCAAATAATAAGAATTATTTCTAGCATGCATAGAGGAATTTAAATTTGACTTCAAATTTAAATTAGGATTTTCCTTACCCTTTACCTTTAGAGCTCCCCCTTGACATGAGCCTCCATTCTTCCATCACTTCTTTTCCCACATCTTCAAATGTGCCAACTTCTTGAGCTCTCCCTTCCTTAGGCATTTTGTGTGGTAGTGTCCCATTTCTCCACACGTGAAGCATCTAATGTGCTTCTTCTCCTTCTTCTTCCTACAACTCAAATTAGATTCAAAATGAATTGAATTGAGTTTAGAAGATACCTCTTTCTTACCCAATGGGCATCTACTCTTGTAGTATCCCTTTTCATTGCACCCGAAGCATATTATGTGATCTTTTAACTTTGCTTCGGTGGAGGTGTTCATTAGGTTGACCTCCAAGACCTCTTCTTCATCCGTCTTGGATTCTTCTTCAACCCTTGAGGATGTTGATGATGCTCCATCTTCCTCATCCACACTTGTGGATGACCTTTCTTCATCCTTCTCTTCCTCGGATGTTGAGAATGGCTCAACTTCCGTTTGCTTCTCCTCAACTTGGGCAATTAAACCCATCTCCTTGGGTTCTTCTTCTTCTTGTGTAGGTTTAGGTTCTTCCCGTAGAACCATCTTCACCTTGCTCCATAAATCATGAGCGTTCTTATATTCACCTACACCACTCATCACATTAGACTACAATATATCTATTAAGATTGATATTACCTTTGAGTTTGCCTCCGATCGTGAGGTTTGTTCTTCCGTCCAATGTCGTGGTCGGAGTCTTTTGCCCTTCTTGTCTCTTGGGACTTCGAACGGGTCCTTGATCACCATCATGGTGCCCCAATCCATGTCAAAAAAGACTTCCATCTTCATCATCCAAAATGTGATGTCCCCAAGGCTTCCTCCTTCAAACTTTGGAGGTTCAATCAAGCCAGTCATCTTCTTATATTTGCTCTTCTCGGCGATTAGTCTGGTGAAGTGCGACCTTGGCTCTGATACCACTTGTAAAGGATCGGTGGCCGGCTTGAAGGGGAGTTGGATAGACGGCACCCCCAAATACTCGCTTCTTCCTACACTTGTTAGCTTGTGCAAGCGGAAATACAAACAAAACAAACAAGCTAAAGACTAAAACTAAGAAAGGAAAGGCAAACCGCTAACACGTTCATTTAACGTGGTTCGAAGATTAGGGCTCCTACTCCACAGCGTGTTCTTGAGGTGGACGATCCCGATCTGTCGGTGGATTAACCCCCGGCAAACTCCGACTATCTCAAGTAGCTCCTTGTGGGTGGAGAAACCTCACCACAACACTCATAAACACTTGAAAACAAGTAGACTACTAATTAGGATTTTCCACCACTAATTTCGTCAGCTATAACCAACCTCCTAAGCTTTGGTTATATAGTCCGCGGGTTGATAACTCCGCCTACCAGCCGATTGTCAAAACATTCAGTCGACTGCCCTCTGTGAAAATTCGACCGTTACATCCTAACGGCTCGATACTAGTCGACCGCTAAAACTAACAGTCGACTGCTCCACACTGACCGAACGAACAGAAATATTCTGTTCACTCCCAGTCGACTGCTAAAACATGCAGTCGACTGCTACAGTAACGCTACAGTACTGTTACAGTACTGCTATAGTAACGCTACAGTAAAATCCTAAAATTAGGATTTTACTCCGAGTACAATCTCTCGTGCACTCGTACCCTCACCTTTACGACTCACTTGACGCTTCTTTGTAGCTTAGACCTCTTGCCTTCAAGCCTACTTCCTTTGGCTCTCGCCCCTCGGATGCATTCAAGCCCGTGGCTCGTCCCCAATGCCATCATTCACGTATGCCTCGAAGTCGCTTCATACGACCCTTGCCCTCGCTGCCTTGTCCACGGTCCCTCGGATTCTCCATCCTTCACCGGACCCGAAGCCATCAACTTAAGTCACATGTGTATCCTACAGTCCTGCACAACTCAAGTACACATATCAAATACAAGGGTAAACCTAACTTAAATTATTTGCCCAAACACCAAAACACATGGTTGCACGGACCATTGGGATTGCTCCAACACTATTCAGTGTATATGTCTTTGTTACATTTGAAAAACAAAAGTCTCGATATGCATGTTGGCAGATTGAGATTGGTCCACTCACATGGAGAATCATCTCTATTTATTAAGTGTGAATAGAGGTAAGACCGTTGCTTATGAGACAACTTATGTAGCTGTGAATCTTAGACATACTCATAAGTTAATGTTGCCTTGATAATTGTGTCAAGATAAGATTATTTATGTTATAATTGAAGTAAATGAACCCATTATTTACTAAATCTGCTTAGAGCTAAATTGGAATTCATATGTTGAATTCAGAATTTGACATTATGTATGTTTAGATCGAAATCTATACGATGTTAGATTTTAATGAAAAACATGTGCTCTTTTTAGTAAATAGAATAACATCGTAGCATGTGATTCATACCACATGTGCTATGGTGACAAGAACGGTAGTAAGAGAATGGATCCCTGCTTCTTTACTATGTGAGACTCTTGATATTATAAGTTAATCTCAATCTTACCCTAAGTGACTATTTAGCTATCTACTTGAAGTTCTGATCAGTGTTTGCTACTTTATCATGTTTCTTATTGGCTATAGGTGATTCGATCTATGGAGCATAACTAGAAAAAATGACTTATTAGAATAAATAGATTCTAGCTAAAAAGAAAGATTAAGATTGATTTACATCTATGACATTTATTTATTGGTACCAGTTACATTTTGTTTAGTACATATAATATAATTATGAATAATTATGTTGATTGGAGATGTTGAACATGCTCTTGACATAATAGTCATTGTGAGGGATTAGAGATGTCTATGTTGATGTAAATAATTTAATCTGGGGTAAAGGTAAGTTATTGATGTCTCTGATTCATTCTATAGACCAGTTATATAAGGCATGACAATCTTCATAGCAGTAAGTGCTTAGTATGCTTGTTGTCGTACGAACCATCACTGCAACAAAAACATTAAAAGACAACGGTTAAAAACCGTTATCATAGGCCCTTTAAACCCGTTGTAACTGACACTGTTGTTAAATGTGCGGTAAAAGACAACGGTTTAAAACCGTTATCTTTGACCACATTAGACAACAGTAATGCAACGGATTTAAAGTGTTGTCTTTTAATACCAAAGACAACAGTTCTGCAACAATATAAAACTGTTGTAATTGCCAGTTTTGCAAAAATTTGATCGCAGATATACTTTTAACAACATATACACATGTTGTCTTTTTTTCAAATTTTAGTTTAAAACCATTGTCTTAGAATACTTTTCACAACGGTTAAAAATCGTTGTCTTTGTACATTCAGTTGCATGTCTATATATGTACTTTTCACAATGATTAAAACCATGGTCATTGCACACAAACTGGTACAACATGACATTTATACATTCACAAAAATAGTTTTCAACATATATACATTCGATTAGTTGTCTTTAATTTATATATACATCTTGTCTCAAACAAAAACCGGTACATGTGTACATTCACTTAAGTTTATAAACAAACATGACCACAAGTAGTATCCAATCATGACAACCACAAAAGATGAAACCACAAAATTAAGTTTATAAGACCACAATCATGCAAACCCAGCTTGCAAACCCAGCAATTTCTCCCTGGTTCTTTTTCTGCATTCCCAGCTTGCAAACCCAGCAATTTCTCCCTGTTATGAAAATAAAATATAGTTAAAGCCATAGAAAAAAAGAATGGCCGAATAAGCACGAGAAACGTTGCCGCTTCACAATTTCATTAGTGAAGCAAGTGAGAACAAAAAAAGTTTATGAAACTGGTTCATATGGCTGTTCGATCCAACCCTTCAAATTCATTTCTTTTGTTAGTTCAAGGCTAATTGTACAAAGTTGGACAAATAGTACAGCAGATAAGTTAAATAAATAAGGTAATTGAATTAAATCGTCTTGTGCATGAAATAGAGCAAAAGTGTGCAGTGGACAAGGACTGAAACCAGGATTAGCAAAAACAAGGACTGAAACCAGGATTGGCAAAAACGTCTTAGCAAGCAGATAAAGTTGAATCCAACACATACCAAGTACACATGAGCTATACATAATCTAATATGATAACACCACCCTGCTTAAGTCAAGGTGAAGCCTTACACGGAATATACCAACAATCCCTGTAGCTAGTAACAGCAAATAAAGGAGGACAGAATACATTGGGAAGAAAAAAACAGTCAGATCATAGCAACTCTAGGTAAGTCTAGATAGTTTGTGTATCTTGCATACAGTGATTGCTAAATTGGTTTGGTTTGGTTTGCCATAAGTAAGTCGAAACAACTATGTGAATGAACTTGATCATTGTGATTCTCAACAAAGTGTAAGTTATTTCCATCCAACTTTAACCCATTCCAACCATTCATCATGTCCAACAAATTGCAAATTCCAAATATTTTCAATTTTGTTTGATTGAGAAACCATTTTCATTCTCAAAGAAAACAAGAATCTCAATACTATTAATTAAATTGGTCTTGCTCCTGCATTTTCCCCATGTATTATCATGTTCATAAATCAGGTAACTGCTCAAAATATTTATCTAGCTCACCTCCTTTATGTGTAAATCCTAGTCTGCAGAAAACTGTCCATTAAGAAAGGAAACAATTCATTATGCTCAAAGTTAATCAGTTCATCATAATCTGACAAGTGTATTAGTCCTACAGAAATGTGTTTACTAGCAAATGATATATATGTTTGAACATCTCAAAATCTTAAGATGTTGAAAAACATTTCATGCATTCTAGTATAAGAATAATAATAAAATAGAGATGTTCTACCTAGATGTCCTACACACTAAAGTTTTAATAATCATGATGTTTCTAGGGGCATATCTGTTAGGATCAGATTATGTAATTTGCATTATATGCAAATATTTTCCGAATAGATCAAGTCATTGTATGATTTTAAATATCTAGTCATAAATATAGTCTTGTATGCATTCTGCCTACTCGGAACGCACTTCATCAATTTCTTCTCTAGAGTACTGGGTGATCCGGCGGTAAGAATAGGGGGCCCACCCTCTGAAGGGTCCCAGCCTAAGGACGGATAGAAGGCTGGTCAAGCGGGTAATGGTTCGAGCGGAGCTAGAGATAACCCATCCATGGGCTTGGGTTTCCGACGCCAAGGCAAGAGGATCGAAGGGCCGAGCGGGAGACCGATCGGCTGGGATCGAAGGGCCGAGCGGGTGGTCCGTTCGGCCAAGATAAGGGCGAGGGTACAAAGGTAGCCGAGCGGCCTATGCGCTTGTCTCGGGATATGGGATGTCAGAGAAGGCATGTCTGATGATTAGGCCGTACACAAGATTGCACGATGGAAGATCTCGCCGTCACATCAGGGAGAGGTGGATACAGTAGCAGTATGGCCTCATATATGCTCTTCTGACAGGCCCATACTTGGGTATGGTCTAAAGCAGATGACTGCTTCGATTGACGTGTCTGGGCTCTTTCGATAGTTCTATATAAGGCCTCCATTTCTTCACCGGAGGTACGCACGTCTGGATCTCTGAAGCCACCTCCTTTGTTATTCCTCGCCTGACTTGAGCGTCGGAGGGCCGTCGCCGGGACACCCCTCCCGGCTCGGTTTTGTTGCAGGTTCGTCGGAGCATCTGAGGATCTAGTAGGGAGCGCCACATCCCCAGCGTTCGTTGACCCCTGGTTCGGACAGGATCACTGGGGTTTGATGAACTGTGAACAAAGACATAGATTAGATTAGTAAAAAAACAATCAAAAGATGATAAGTGCAAAATGATAAACACACAAATATTTGAGAAGATTGAGAATTGAATGTCAAATATTACTATTGATCGAAGTGAATCTCTCTTGATAGTTGCCAATTCTTCAATAATATCTCTCATATATCTCATCACATAAAAACCACACTGTTTCGCATCTAGTTGGCGAGGGCCCTATGTTAAAAACAAATTGTAAATGTCTAATATACATGTTTAATTGTTTGTAATTTAATCATAAGTAGACATGCATACCTTTACTACTTCCCATGTAACATGTTTTTTCCCTTTTTTTACCTTGTTTGAATTAAACAATCTTATGCTCCTTTATACATCAATAAGAATGGACATATGAGAGTTTTACTGATTAAAAAAATGCTTAATAAAATTAAAAAATGTACTCACATATCTACTACGTATTTCCAATCCTCGTCACGAATGCGATGACTAAGCGAATCCAACAAATAAACTGTCTCCTTATATGGATCAATGACAGTGAGAATCCAATGATAACTATGCACAAATCACATAATTATTGCATGCATATTTCTCGAAACAATAAATTAAAACTGATATTATAAGTCTTACTTACCCAACATTATATGGCACCAAAACAAGTTGATTTCTTGATGCTTGACTCAGCTTATCTGCCAAAACACTAGCTCTTTCATTCAACTGCTCGAATTTGCTGTTTTTGTCCAGTCGAGTCACACATGGCACATATGGGATAATGTGTGGATTAACAAATCTGATTTTGTGGACATTGTTATATGTTTTCAGCTTTTTATAAAGATGCCTACCATTTCAAAATGAAGAATGTTACAATGCTAAATCAATAAAGTTTATACAATTTATATGGTAAACAAATAGAATAAGAAGACTTACCACATGTAAATTACTATACAATTTGTAGTTATGGGATCCAAATGATAAAAAGGAATGATATCTTCAAGGTGCACAAGGATTTCATATTGATCATCAAAGAAACCCTCCTCACAAATCATTGATATATTTGTTTCATCATTTAGAGCACGGTTACAATAACAATACAGTAGATGCAATGACCTTGGCACACTTGATGAAATAATTGGGTTATTTCTTTGGACAACACTTCTTTTCCTTTGAGGATTCTAAAAATTACAAATGTACACATGTTAGGTGCAACACTAATCTTTGTTGGACAATTTAACTATAAATATAATATGACATTTACCTCATCTTGCATAACTACCAAGTTAGCCGGCCATCCCACATGTGTTCCAATAGCATCACCAATTGTATCACATTGATTTGGAATTGGACATGGCAATTGTGCTAATTCATCCACAGCCTTATCAATGGAGACACGCATACAATTAATAGGTAATGGAACACCATGAAGTAATTTACCAACCGCATTGACATGAACAATTGTACCATAGGCAACAATATTGCTCTTAGAACCCAATGTCAATGCAACCGGTTTACCCTAGAAGATAAGTAATCATGTTATAAATTGATGCAACTCATAGTTTCAATAATACTAAGTAATATAATGACAACTAAATATATACCTGGAAGAAATCATCATTGTTCAAAATTTGCATGTCATCATCATCCAAAGTTTCAATATTTGGGACACACTTTTCAATTTTGATATTTTCGTCACTCATGGGATGCAACTTTACTGAGAAACTACCTTTTTCATCCGTATCTAAGTCGCATGCACCCTTTCTGAACATTGCTTCAAGTTTCTGTATGCGTTCATCTTGATTTGATATGCGTGCATTTTGTTGTGAGATTAATATCTTTGCCTCCATCAACTCTTTTTGTTGAAGGATAAACTGCTCATCAACAAGGTGTTTCTGCACTATGCTGCCAACATTAAAATAGAATGTTGGAGTGACATGTCCTCCAACACCCCTCACACGCCCAGAATGCTCCTCAGATGAAAGTGCTTTTGAAAGGATATCCGTGTTTGCCTCTTCTAAGTGCAACTTACCCTCCCGTTTTTGTTGCACATAATCATCCTGTCATGCAAAAGAAAACAAAATAATTACTGGTACAAAATTAATTACTGGTAAATAACTCCCTATTAAGTAGTAACACTAATATGGATATACAAAAGTAGATGCAGAAATCATCTATTAAGAAACGATTTTGATGCAGAAATCATCAATTAATAACTCCCTATTAAGAAAACAAAATGATTATGATGCAGATGCAGATGCAGATGCAGATGCAGAAGCAGATGCAGAAGCAGATGAAATGATTTTAATGCAGATGCAGATTTTGATCAAGAAGCAGATGCAGATTTGGATGCAGATTTTGATTTTTTTTCTGCAATGTTGTAGTGTACATAAATGTAACAATATATTATTGTTGCGACAATAAAGGACAGAGGCATAATAAAAACCATAAAGGCATAATAGATTTAGTAGGAAAGACGCATAATGAGCTTGCTTACAATCTTTTCTATTGCCATTTTCAAATCATCGCCTTCAAATTGCCCCTTCTTATTCATCCGTCCTTTCTTCCAAATAATCGCTCGATTAATCTCTTCATCATCACATAATTCATCTCCCTACAATCAAAATGTATAATATATACAACTTTATAAATCACATTAATAGATTTAGTAAGAATAAAATATAGGCAGATTCTAGATCATATTTACCGAATTAAGCAGAAATACTTACTATTTCATCAGCAAAACGAGCATAACCTTTACGGGCAAGCCGATGTGGGTATACATTCTGCTTTCTTCTCTTCTTTTGCTCATCACTTACTTTCTAGTTAATTGAACATTCCCCATATATACCAGCTTTAAAACTAAAACAGTGGCTTGTGATCAACTCAATTGAAAATAGCAAATTATAATCCTTACCTTGAAGTCGTCCGACATGCGACTGATTACAAACGCATTCCAATCATCTCGTGTAATACCATACCCAATTGGTGGTTCTTTCAACTCTTCCGGTTTAGCAAGCTTGCTAAAAAAAAACTTATGAGTGAGGAGAGCTTTATATTGCCGCCACTTACTATTTGCCGAATTCAAACACCCCTTTTTCCATCTGGGGTCAACATTGTAACTCAACTATAAAAAATATTAATCCATTACATTAAATAGATCATAAACATATATAAGGTAATTAAAATTTTCAAAAGAAATTTAACTTACATTAACTGATTCCCATATTAAATCCTTAACGCCACTTGGAACTTGATTCCATGACTTGTAACTTATCCTAACCTTTTCCCGAGCGAGAATGCCGATATAACTTTGCATTTCACTAGCAAAGTCTCCTATTGGTTATCCAAATTTATTGAATTTTATATCCTTTCTAATTCCGTGGGCCCTTTGCCTAACCAGCTTATCCAAACGAGTGCGACCTCTTGAAGTTCTTGTTGTTTCGGTCTCTTGAGATTCCATTACTGTACCAGAATTTCCAGAATTTGCAGAATTTGCCATATTACCTTCTTTGGTTCCTACAATATTTCCATCTACCTGAATTCCCTTTCTTGTACTCTTTTTTCCACGAGATGTCATAGTTTCCACAAAGCAATGAAGAGATACAATTCCAGAATCTTGTTAAGTTCTTCAATGATGCAATTCCTGCATTATGCATTGACAACTTGTTAGCCATTTATAAAATTACACTATGCAATGCATTGGTAAATAAAGTACAGTAGTTTTCCATTTGCATCATACATCAATGGCATTCAAAATGCTACTCATACAAAAACCATAATAAAAAAAAGGAACATGTTCCATCACTTATTTATTGATAACCCAAGTCCCATCACAATCTTCACGGCTACATGGTGGTTCTTTCTCATCTATTCCATCAACATCCATTGATAGAAACCCTCTTGTAAAACATTGGTAGTGGATTACATCATTTTCCAACTCATCATCATTTATATATTCAATGTTCTCCCTAGTAGGTGTTGCAAGTACAACATGCCATGTAGGCTCTTA